>NC_089205.1:29664079-29679079 GCF_963930695.1 Labrus bergylta
TTAACAAGATCACAACTTACTAATGTGAGGAGGTCAAGTTACCAAAGGCCTCATTAATCGATTCGTTTCCATAATGACTCGTTTTATTGTGAAAGGGCTTACTCATAGTTCTGACCATTTATCAAGTCCCGCCCCTTTCAACCTAACCTGTCAATCATCCTGTTCTCACACAGTTTACAGTAAAATCATCAGATTTATGAAACTTCTACTGAAGTCTTGATTTTCAGAGCGATGTTTCCTGTGATTGTGTTTTTAAATTAGCACCTTTAGGCAACTCGCATGTTATCATGCTAACAGGCTGAGGCTAAAGCTAACAGGTCAGAGGTCAAGATGTATATGACTTAAGCCCAGCGTACACTTTACGATTGTTAAAAGGTCACTTTACGACTCAAACACACTCAACAGCACCGACAAGCTAACTAGCAGCTAAATCATAACAAAAAAAGGGACACATCAAACAGGCATGCCTGCTGTTGCCATGGTGATTTATGACATCATCTGTCACTTTTTGTCCAAGCACAATCAGCTCTGCTCTCACCGTCTGTGCGAGTGTGTGTGTGTCTGTGTGTGCTGTCGTACGAACAAAAACGCGCAAACATGCCAGAGAATCATCCGATTGGTCGAGAGCAGCTGATCCGCCCTGTGATTGGCCGTCGTGCCTCAAGTCTACACTGCACAACTAATGACTCGTGAAGTCAGGCCGACTTCAAAATGAGTCAAAGTCCAGGTCAACTGAAATCGTACGGTGTGCGCCGGGCGTTAATGTTTTAGAGTGATACTCATCATGATGTCGGACGTGTTGGCTTTAGAGTCAGGATTACATCGTGTCGCTGAACATGACTCACAGCCAGGAACAAGTTTTCACCAAAGTCAACAGTTGAAGCATCATTGTTAGCTTAGCTTACCTAGCTGTGGGTAGTAAAACCAGCTGACTAGAGTCTTCTTTTTATAGAAGCTCTAAGCCTGAGAACGGATACATGGCGTTTGTTTTTTTTAAATCTTGACTTATTTATTATTATATGTTCTCTGTGACAGCCAGTTATTTCAGTCGTCTTTTCGAGGTCTGAAAACATTAACTCGTTATCGAGGGAGAGCTTAGGACGCTTTGAGGCTTCGGTGCTTTTCAAGTGACAAAATCAACAAACCGGTTTTATTGTCTTCTTCCTGAAATAAAGGACTCATTTTTTCAAATGAAGTTTGATCATAAATCTGTTTTTATCACTGAAAACTGCAGAACAGAGATGAAAGGGTTAACAACATTAACAATCATGGATGTGGTTTCATGAACAGTCAGTCGTCCTGATCTTTGAAGGTCTGCAGAGATTTTTAAGACTGTTTTCTCGGTTCGTTTTCCTTCTTATTCCAGTCTCAGAGGTTTTTCAGAATAAAAGCTGATTGCATTTCAAGCAGCGAGCGACTGGTCGGTAAACGAGGTGGAGCGTTCAGCAGCCGAAGGAACGGATCGGGAGGTGGTGGAGACCAAAACCGGAGCTTAAAGGAGAACGATTATTAGACAGCTCTCCAACTCCTCATGTTTCTGTGTTGATGATCTGCTGCCCCCTAGTGGCAGGACATCAGTCACTGCAGCTTTAACTGAGATGTTTTTGTACCTGTTAATCACCAGCAGAGAAAAGGTTTTTGTTTATGTTGAATCTTTCTAAACTTTTATAAAAAACTGTTTGTATTATAAAGTTTGTACTAAAGCCTTGTTTGAATTTTTATGTTTGAGTTCGGACTCAAGAAAATTGTTGTCTTCAGTCTGATTTGCTGCACGAATTGTCTGAGCCAATCAGGTTTCAGCTCTGCTTTTATTCTTTAACATACAGTATGTCAAGTTTCATAACAATGTTTACATTAAAATATCTAAATTAATTAAAAATGGACTAAACCTGTGATTTATATTTTTTGTTGAGTACTTCCATTATCTCAAATATTTCCAACCGTTATCAAAGCCAGAGAAATCCTTAATCTTAGAGTTGTAACAGGACATGTCTTGTAGTGGTGCCCGCCATGAGAGAGCCGCCATTTTTAGCGTTGCCTTGGAAACACTGTATGTTAAGTCAAAGACCGCTACATAAGGAAGCGCGAGCTGCTACTGAAAGCTGCCCTCCTGTTGCTGTGTGTGTTTCCTCACGTCCAGGTTCAAGTGTTCCATGTCTATCCGGCTGCTCGCTGTCGTTCCCCTAAGCCCCTCCCCCCGAAAAAGTGATTGTCCAATCATAGCTCAGCAGCCTTTTGAAAGTCACAACAGGTTGGCTGAGGTGGGTTAGGTCTTTTATAAAATCAACATAAGCGTAAGTTAATCAAGATGAAACTGTTTTTATTGACTTTAACAGCTGCTAACATTAGCATATGAAGCTAACCAGCTAACTCCCATAGTAACAAGAGGTAGTGTTAGCTAACCAACGTCACAGTTTACGTTAAAAAAAATCCAAATAACACAAAACCAGAGCAGACACTGTTTGGGAGCTAGGAGAAGTAAGCTAACATCAAGTGATCAGGAGGGGGGGGGGGGTTACTCCTTGTTCATTATTCTGCACTTAGCTAGCTGCTGACGTTAACATGTGTGGCTAGCTAGCTTTCTCACAACAGTGATAGAAATGTTGTTGACGAATCAGTAAAAAATACGAATAACATCCACTGCTTGGTAGCCAAGATGCTAACGTATCATCCGTTTCTAGCATCTCTGTTGTGCGCTTTATTAGATCCTAATTATCAGAGTGAACATATTTTCAAACTTCCGAATTGTAAAACCATAAAACCAATTAATCTAGGTCGCTATTTGACCAGCAATTTACGTCAACGCTCCAGTCAAGACATTCAGACTTTCAGAAAAACAACGCGAACACACTGAAGTCAGAAGAACGATCGCCCAACGCGGAAACTTGGAGCGTCCGAGGAGCACCTGAATGCAGCGTATTAGACGAGGTTTATTTCATTGGCCTAATTAGCTACAAGCTTACTACTAATGTTAGAGGGGATTAATGGTCATGTTGGAGAACTCACATTTGGGACTGAAACTGCAGGATCTAAGATGCTAAGCTAACTTTAGCATCTCTTTTAAATCTATAGGGAGGATTAGATGTGAATAGTTGCAGCCAGAGTATTTTTCTTAAAGAGTCACATTTACAAAATAAAAAATATAAGCAGTTACAAAAATAGATTTTCAGTCAGCAGCCTCTGAATCAGTGAATCATGATTCTTGTCCCAGAGCGATGAAAGTTTCATGATTGTGTTCCTGAGTTGATTAAGATCGTCCTGGTCCTGGACTGATAATGATCCTGGTTCAAAGATTGATGATGATGATGATGATGATATAAAGTTTCGTCCTGGTCTCAGTCTGATGGGGTTCAGGACTTGGCATCGAGCATCTCCAGCAGCAGTTTGTGGAGGGGGACGCAGCGTTGGCGGTGCAGCCTCAGGAGGACCTCCACGGCTCGGCCCGCCGTCTGTCTGAGCAGGGGGAGACTCATCAGCATCCGGCCCGCCCGGTGCTGCTCCCTGCGGGACGCCTCGTACTCCTGCAGGGCCTCGTGGAGCTCGTCCTGGAACCTCTGCACCGAGTCCGGACAGTCCAACAGGTCCACATCTGACCGGCGGACAAAATGGAGGAACTGTCAGAGATGACGCACTTAAACACATTTGACTTTTTGACACTTATTTCTCGTGTTCTTCGGATGCAGAGATTTTCACTTTTATTATTTTTTCTTTCATTTCTGCATCTTTATAGACGGCAGAGACAGAGTGAACAGCAGACTCAATATGTGGCAAACAGAGGACATGAGACGGTCAAGTGAGGGACAAAAGGGAAGGTCAAGGTCAGCCTGTGGGTGTTTGTACCAGACACACACACACACACACACACACACACACACACACACACAGCTGAGCATCTTCCATTGTGTTGTGTATTGACGTTCACTCGGTTAATGGTCTGAGCAGACAGTTAACAGTTTATAGATCCAGAACGAGTCTATCGATACAGGGTTATTGATCCGAGGCTCAGACAGTGAGAAACCGACCAGACTTCAGCTGGAAGGACCCACCATCGTCCCAGCATGCACTGCTTCAACAGGAGTACTATTGATCGGCTGCTAACACAGCCGTGTTAGCATTGTTAGCATCATTGATTAATGAGGGCTGTGTTTAAATTAAGTTAATTAGAGAAGTGTAGATTCACTTCAGAGTTAGGTAACGGATTAAGTCCGAAATAGGAGGGGGAAATATTCCCCCCCCCCCGATTTAAAAAAGAGGAAGTCTCTTTGAGCTGATCAATACCGCGCTGCTTCATCTCCCAGGGTCTGATCAATATCAATAACAACTGCTCTGGGATCAATAAGTTCACTCCAACAGCCCCAAAACAAAGCCCCTCTGATTATTAATCAATACCTGTGTGTGTGTGTGTGTGTGTGTGTGTGTGTGTGTGTGTGTGTGTGTGTGTGTGTGTGTGTGTGTGTGTGTGTGTGCGTGTGTGTGTGTGTGTGTGTGTTTGTACCAGAGTTAGCGAGAGCCATGGCCTTGAGCGTCACCGCCTCCTCGGGGCTCAGGTGCATCCCCTGGTATTTGGCGGTCAGGTGCCGCAGTGCCTCGTACAGTTCGGCCAATCCAGCATCTCGACACTGAGCCTCATCCAGCCGCAGGTTCCCGGCAAACACAAGCTCCTCCCCCGCAGAGCACTGCGACCGGCAGGCCACGCCCACCAGCAGCGCCTCCATCCAACCGCTCTGCAACAGCGACATCTGGTCGACCAATGAGAGCCCGGAGAAGCCTGAGCGGCCGTGGAAAACGTAAAAATTAAAATGATGCAAAATGAAACTTATGACCGATGCAGAGCTGGATAAACACTGAAGCTTCAGCAGTTAACGGTACATATATATATTTGTGTTGATTTTTCTATCTCGTATTTGAAAATATGTTTAACTGTGTACCTGGGATCTGTTTGGCCCAGCCAATCAGGACCAGCAGCTCTCTGTTCAGGAGGTCACAGAGGGTCAGCAGGGTCCTCAGGCTGCTGTCATTGGTCGATTCGTCCTGATTGGCAGCCAGAGGGGCGGGGCTCTGTCAGCAGCAAATGGGAAATCACCTTGTTCCCTGAAGGAAAGTCAAAGGCAGGTATTTTATGTCATTAAAATATTAATTTAATGTTTGAATTGGAATGAGGACGCTTGAGTTTGAACTCACGGCTGCTGACGGGGTGGGGGTACGGGGTCTTTGAGTAAAAACTGAGTCCGGTCTCCGCCCGTCTCTTGTACTTCTGTCGTCCTCCTCTCACTCGATCCATACGAACACCTGGAGAGAGAGAGAGAGAGAGAGAGAGAGAGAGAGAGAGAGAGAGAGAGAGAGGGAGGGAGAGAGAGAGAGAGAGAGAGAGGAGAGAGAGAGAGAGGGAGAGAGAGAGAGAGAGAGAGAGAGAGAGGGAGAGAGAGAGGGAGAGAGAGAGAGAGAGAGAGAGAGAGAGAGAGAGGGAGAGAGAGAGAGAGAGAGAGAGAGAGAGAGAGAGAGAGAGAGAGAGAGGAGTCATTTCTTAAGTTCATTTTGTGTTTTTTTTTGGTTTTCTTTTTGGTGGTGAGGTTCAACAACACTGCAAAGGATCATGGGAAGTTTCACAAACAGAGCGACGAACAGATTGGACGTGACGTACCCTCCCTCATCATCCCGGCCTGGAGACATTTCCGGAAGCGACAGGCCTGACAGGCTTTCCTCCTCCTCTTGGTGATCTCACACTCGTTCATCACCGGACAGCTGTACTCGATGTTGCCTAGGTAACCAAGAACAGGAAATGTGTGAACCAAGGTCAGTGACATCATCTAAAGGCTGCACCTCTTCAGGACACGTAAATAAAACCAGAGAGAACAGCTCTCAGGTCAGCTCTCCAATCGTTAACTCCAGTAAGGAAGTCATAATCCCTAAAGTCCTGTAGTCCTGGTAGTGAACCCTGTGGTCCTCCAAGAGAGCAGCCGGGGGTCGAGTCCGCTGTTAAACCTCTTAAGTTTTAATAATCCTGAACATCAAATTAATTATGTCATCAGAGAGAAAAACTTCTCTCAGCTATAACTGACTTCTATGTTTACATGTTTCTTCAGTCTGTGTTGTTATTCATCATAAGGGGGCGGGGTTTGAACTCTGGATTTTGGTTGGGGGGGGGGGGGGGTCTTTGAGCAGCCTGGTGACGCTCACACTGTTTCATCGTGTCATGTTTAACAAGCTGATGTGTGCGCTCACAGCTTCACACACTAATCAATGCAGAGAGCGCCGCTGACATATTGATCACTTTTTGACGATTAATTCACTTATTGATCAGCGCTGACTGACGCGGCCCCGCTGCTCTCACCTTGGATGGTCCTCTTGAAGAAAGCCTTGCAGGCCTCGCAGGACGCCACGCCGTAGTGATACCCGGAAGCAAAGTCCCCGCACACCAGACAGAGCCTCTTCGGCCCGGCGGCGCCCAGTGACGTCAGGTAGTCCCCCCTCAGGATGGAGTCCACCTGCAGGGAGGAGACACTTCAGTTGGGGACTATTTTCAGAGGCGGAGGGATATATACACTCGGTGCTCTAGTGAGTGTTTATAATGACAGATCGTGTACCTGCACAGCAAACAAATCTGTCTGTGAAACGGAAAACCGCGTCGCAGCTTCGGACACCACAGCACCACCGAGAAGGCTTCCTCCACCGCTGGAGCTGGATCCTGTCGGGGAGTCGGGCTCTGGTGCTCCACATAGGAGGCCGTAGGAGCAAGAGGAGGAGGAGGAAGAGGAGGAGGAGGTGCGCCTGGGGAGGATGAAGGCCTGGTGTGAGGGGCTCTCCAGGGGAAAGGGGGGGCTGATGGGGGAGGAGTGGAGGAGGGAGGAGGCCGGAGAGGGAGCTTCATCAGTGGAGGAGGAGGAAGAGGAGGAGTCCAAGAGGCTGGAGAGGAAACAAGAGAGTGAGATTAATCAGTGTGTCTTTCAGAGGATTTGACCTCTTATAGAGCTGTGGAGCGGTACCAGATCCTGGTTCTGTTTGTTGTTCTGTTGCAGCAGCACACACGATATCAAATAGGTTGCTGAGTGTTGCTAATGTTAGCATTGCTAACAACACCAGCTCTGCAGGTGAACGTCCTCATGCCTTTGTTAAATGTGGTTACACATCGCTCTGGTTGATCTGCCAGTTTAACCTGACACAGACGACATATAAGCAAGCAGCAACCTCTGGTGTTGAAAATGAAGCCGATGCTGAAGTGTAAAAATCCTGCAGTTCCTGGAGTGTCCACTAGAGTCTGGCAGCAGAAGCACAGGAAGTCACATACACACCCATTCTAAAAAGCCTGTTTTTACAGCAGAGATGAACATGTTTACAGCCTGGTTCAAAAAACCAAATAGGTGTGATTAGCTCATGTCTGGATGGACACACACTGTACAGGGGGTGAATGTTTTGATGACTCATCAGTTTTGATTTGATGAAGGATAAGAGTTATTCACAATAAGGCGTGTAGCTGACCTGATTGACAGGTGGGCGCGGTGTAACGGTTTGTCAGGAGGTTTAAAACCCGCCTCAGCTCCAGCTCTCAGCCTGTCGTTAGGTTGACTGAAAGTTAGACTGAGACTCTTCAGATACTGCTGCTGAGTGTGGATAGCTGTAGACTGTTGAAATAAATATCTCTGGATTTGGAGGTGAAGATGAATTTGTTTTTTTGCGGGCACTGAGGAAAAGTCTGAACTTGATGGAAACACTTCTTTAAGTGCTGTAGAGCTTTAAAACAACATTACAGATTCAAAGTAATTGCATGAAGCAGCTTTTCAACAACAAAACAAAACAATGAAGAAATAATCTGAGAGAAGGAAGGTGAGAGTTGAGATGGTTAGGGGTTGTTGGCAATGTTTGAACTACATAATTGTCGTCACTACAGAGCGTTAAAAAGTTCTTAATAAATAATAAGAGACAGGAAGTTGTTGGGGTTTTTTTCTCACCGTTGTGGACTCAGGAAGTGATGATAGTTGTCCGTCAAACAAAAGTCCTTCAGCTCCATCCTGACCGGATCCAACAGCCAGAATCACAAAATTCCAAAACAATCTGATAAATCCAACAACAAGAAGATACAGTCAGTGATGCGTTCAAAGACTCAGCTCTCAGCATGTAAAAAATGGTTTCTGTGATGCTGCTTTAAGGTCTAATTAAAAAAAAGTGGGAGAAAGTTCCAGAGAAGTTTCCTGTTTGTGGGATGGATGCAGACGTGTGAGGCTCTGAGGTGTCTGCTGTGTTATTTATGGAGAGAGGAGGGAGGGGCTAGGCACAGAGGATCAGCCAATCAGCATGCAGCAATCATCATCAGGCTGAACGGGTGATTGACTTCTTCTTCTTCTTCTATCGTCTGTATTGATTGGGACAGTGACAGATGTAGGCCACGGCAGCCCCAGGCTCGTCTCTGCTCATGACAACCTGCAGCTTTAAAACATTTTATATGATCAATAAAAATCTGCAGACGGACCGAGTCCAAGTTCTCTCACAGCTAATTAAACGTTATAACCACATACTAATGGGTTCTAAATAACACTTCAACCTGCAGGACTGAATCAGGCTGCAATGGCTGCAATGAAATCCATTAGGGCCATTTGCACCAAAAGAAGTTGGGCTCAGGTTGTTATGACAGAGAGGGTCCCTAAAGAGAGAGACCTTTGAGGATTGTTTGAACCACATTACATCACTTCCTTCAAAGCTGTCAGACTCCATTGATAAAAACATTTTACCTCTCAGGACACACAAGTTCTTCGTCTTCTGCAGGGACGATTCTAGAGTCTGTCGGGGCCCTGGGAAAAAATTAATTGGGGGGCCTCCCAACTGGCGTGCATCACCATCATGTCTGCCAGAGTCCCGACGCTCTTCCTCTTTTTTTTTTCTCCTATAGACGGATAATTCCTCTTCATTTTTCTTTATGGACAAACTTTGGTTTTCACTGTAATAATGTTTGCACTGCTCAGCAGGGCGAGGAGAGTGAGAGCTGACAGAATTAAAGGTCGTTGCAAAATTTGTACATTTTGGGCCACTGCTTTGGTTTAAAGTTTTTCAGCCCTCATGGGCCCCCTCGCTGGTCTGGGGGCCCCAAGCAGTTGCCTGCCTCGCATGTTGACAAGCAGCACCTCTCGTCTTCTGCTGCTTTAATCTCCAAAGCCCCCCCGTGTCCATCTAGTGTTTTTTTTTACGGGCAGAAAAGTGCTGACTGTGCAATCATGAAGCGTTAAGAGTAGAGTAAAAGTGCTGCACGTCCGTCCTGTCTCCATGACAACAGTCTGATGACGACGGCCGCTGTATGAGCAACACGGCTCTGTTACTTTTTACTGCATGTTTTATATTTCAGATCGTTTATTTCCCCATCAGACATGTGGCTGCAGGAGCTGGGGATCGGACCCCCGACCTTCTGGTTGAGAGACGGGCGCCAGTGGCGGTTCTAGACCACTTTTACTGAGGGGGCCAAACTGGGGCCAGTTGTTTTGTCAGAGGGGAACATTAAACCCAGGTGAAAAATAGACAAAGATGATCGCTTTAAAAAACACATCATTAAATACCATGATTTATATTTGTTTCAGTATTTAATACTAGATTGTGAGTCCGGTTGTTGAGTCAAACACTAGGGGGGCTCTTCCTTTTGGAGGGGTGGACACAGGGGGATCAAGCTCAGTGTTACAGGGGCACTGGCCCCTGTTGGCCCCTGCCTAGAACCACCCATGCTGGGCGCTGCAATTTTTCTCCAGGCGGCCGCTTTCTGCTGGGAACGCTCTCTAATCGTTGAAAGCACTTGAAAAAAGTAAAGTAAAGAGTGTTGCATTGTGGGTAAGCAGTGTCCATAAAGACTAAAAACATCATCATGTTAATTTAATTCACCTCGACACACAGATTTCTCAGGTGTGAACAGAGGAAGTATCAGCATGGTCTGACGGAGTAGAAGGAGGGGGGGGGGATTAACACACACCTGGAGGATGCTGAAGCAGCGTTTTCAGACAGGAAGATGTAACACACACGCACACACACACACTCGCTCCGTCCTAATCTGACGCTCAGACGCTCAGATCAGTCTCACCTACATCTGCTGTTTCATAAGAGCTGAATAATTCGGCCTGTCTGAAAGCGTGTTTCCTTCATGCCCCTCCTCTGTCAGTGAAGCAGAGAAATGATCCTCGAGCGCAGTGAGTAAAAATATCCTGAGATAAACGGAGTAAATCTGGATCCACTCTGTGAAATCCCTCTGAGAGCCTGACGGCGCTCACACAGCTGACACATTCACCTCCGTCAGATGTGGGTCACAGCTGCTGCTGCATGGGGCCAACGATGTCGCTTCACCTCACAGCTACTCAGATCTCTGCAGGACCTCCATGTGAAACCCCCAAACCTTATTCAAGCTTTACACTCAACACTGTTTATGTGAAGAAAAGTCTGGAGCCTGAGATCAAAGAGGGATACACTAATCAAAGTGATCATCAATGATGTATTTGCACACTTGGGTAAAAAGTTAACTCCTGTTTACGGCTTTGCTCAATTTGTGGATGAATCATCTTCAGCAATTATTTAAACAAAAGCACTTTCTTTCCTTTTCACAATCTCAGTCAAGCAGCAAAGTCTAAAACTGAAGCCATCAATGTGGCAGTGCAAAAAACTGCAGTTCCTCCAGTGTCCACTAGAGTCTGTCTCCTGCAGTGAGTCAGTCCCCATAGAGCATGTTTACATCCTGGTACTAAAACAGTTCGTGTCTCTAGAGCTCATTTCTCTCTTCGACTGTACGGGCTGAATGTTTATACAACTCACATGTTTACATTATATTAATCTTTAAAGGGATGTAGAATTAGGAGAAAATAATCTGTCTTTTTGTGTTCTGACTTATTTAGAAATAAAAACTTTATAACCACAAACTAAGTGTTTTAACTAGGGCTGGGAAATGATTAAAAGTATTAATCGCGTTAATCGCATGAGTTCCTGTGATTAATCACGATTAATCGCATTGTTATACGCAAAATCCAATAATGAATTCAAAAGTAGTGTATAGCGCACTTTTATTGTAAATGTACTTCTCAACTTAAACAATGTAATAAATACAAAACTAAAGCTTATTGCATTGGTTGCAGTGTGGACACAGAGTGGTGTGGGTCTCCTCTCTGACTGCAGCTGGGTCTGCTGCTCGAGGCTACACTGACAGCCTGTGATGCTTTAGGAAGGGGGAGGGGCTAACGGCAGCACCCGCTGCTCGTTGAGTAACTGCAGAGCAATACGTGCTTTCACGTCAGTTTCTAACACCAGAAAAGTCTCCAATAACACCAGAAAAAGTCGCTAGATTTGTCGCTAGTAGCTGTTGACAAAAAAAGTCGCCAAGCGGGTTTGGAAAGTTGCCAGATTTAGCGAGAAAGTCGCCAAGTTGGCAACACTGTGAGCGCCGCAGCAGACATGCGCAGCAGACATGCGCAGCAGTAAGCAACATACGAGGCTCGCTCACGATGGAATTTTATAAAATAAAAGCCAGTGAGCAACAGACTTTTACAATAAGAAAATAAATCATAAAAACTGCGTTAATGTGAGATAAAATAATTGTTAGAATGAGTTAACGCGAAACTAACGAGTTAACGCGAAACTAACGAGTTAACGTGAAACTAACGAGTTAACGTGCCCAGCCCTAATTTTAACATTCATAACTTTTGGTGTTTTTTGTTTCATCAAAATCTGGAAGTAAATACGATGTGTGTGTGTGTGTGTGTGTGTGTGTGTGTGTGTGTGTGTGTGTGTGTGTGTGTGTGTGTGTGTGTGTAGTGTGTGTAGTGTGTGTGTGTGTGTGTGTGTGTGTGTCTGTGTGTAGTGTGTATAGTGTGTGTGTGTGTGTGTGTGTGTGTGTAGTGTGTGTGTCTGTGTGTAGTGTGTATAGTGTGTGTCTGTGTGTGTGTGTGTGTGTGTGTGTGTGTGTGTGTGTGTGTGTGTGTGTGTGTGTCTGTGTGTAGTGTGTATAGTGTGTGTGTGTGTGTGTGTGTGTGTGTGTGTGTGTGTGTCTGTGTGTAGTGTGTATAGTGTGTGTGTGTGTGTGTGTGTGTGTGTGTGTAGTGTATTGCAGTGAAAGCTGATATTCTGCTGGTTCACAGTTTCAGCCTCAGTACTGGATGAAGCTCTGTAATCCCTTTAATGCTGCCTGAGGATGAACGTGTGTGTGTGTGTGTGTGTGTGTGCTGTACAGATTGGCCTACAATATAAAGTGGCTTACAGGTCTGGATCCACATAAACAGAACAGGCATTAAGGTTATGGATCCAGGTGGAGGATTAGAGTCTTCACCTGAAATGACTCTGCAACAACAAACTCTCACTGCACAATGCTAGCTGGTTAGCAACATGCTAACCTTAAAATCTGTCTAAAAATTAACATCCAGACATCTGGTGACAAAAGTTCCCGCTGTTCTCAAACAGAGAACCTGCTGCTCGCCCGTCTCACTGTTCACCAAATAAAGACCAAACAGACGAAAAGTGATAAAGTGAAAAGATAAAAGTGTGCAAATATATTTCCATTTTTTTGTCATACAAACAACAAAGATAAAAAAAGTGAATCATTAAACATAAAAAAAGAACATTAAAAAAAAAACACACCAGAGACTGAAATTCAAACAATGTACAAAATGTCCCGTGTGAAGGCGGGAGGCAGATCTCTGGCAGATACAGTGCATGTTATGTTAAACATCAAACCTTCTTCATGTTGTGTTCAGCACGTTAACTACATCAGAAAGTTAATTAAAAAAACACAATGAAACACTCTGGGACAGGCGGTAACAGCTGCATCTGTTTGGTGACAGCGAGGATTACTGAGACTGTGGGGGGGGGGGGACAAGAACAAACATGTCAGTAAAAGGAAAACGGTGTGTTCATGTGATGTTGGAAGGACTGAATTTGAGTTTTGAGTTTGGAAAATTCAAGTGGTGTGGAGGATTTATATTTTACACCAAATGCTATTTAACCTTTTCAATATTTAAGACACGCCCCCACACGGCCGTTTTGGACACCCCTCTGTTTGTCAGATATGAGAGCAGTTATCAGGTCAACAGGTGTTGCAGCGATGGAAGCGGTCAAGAGAAGTGGTTCAGATAGAAGTGATTGTACCCGACCTAAAAAGCCTCTGCATGTTTCTAATAAGCTCCACGAGCAGAAACGTGCTCAAACTAGGATCAATATTGGAGATGCTTTTGAAAAATGGAGAGAGGTTAGAACACAGAAAGGTTTACAGACCCATGCAGAGCTGGATAAACACTGAAGCTTCAGAGTCCACCACATGGTGACCTGAGTGAGCATCCACTCTAGAGAGGAGGGGGGGGGGCAGCTCTCTATGATGTTTAGAATGTAGACTGCAGTACCCATTTTAACCACTAGGGGTCGGAGTTACAAACTGCTCCTTTAAAAGCAGAATGATGATCCTGAAACTCTTCAACTTCCACTCCCAAGCTAACCCTTCCTAGCTTGTTAATTAGCCAGTGAGCTAACAACTGACCAGCTAACAAACGTTTTAAGGATAAATTGAACGAATGAAACGCTTTACTTAGCAAATTGAATTTCAGTTAGATGTCCATGCATGAATGACCTAGCATTATTTGTGCTAACAGCTACTGAGTAAGCTAACTAAAGCTATGTTTAGGTAGCTCATAGCTCAATATATTTTCCCTTGTTGTTAATAAATGGAAATTACATTTTAGCATTTTGTCGTTTCTAGATACGAATAAAAGGATGATGTCTGCTTTGAAGCTAACGTAAAAAAACGTCACGTTAGCTTAACTTTTTCTGTTGTATGCAATGGGACAACTACAAACACTGACAGAAATCTTTGGTGTAACATGTGGAATGGAATTGTCAAAAAACAAAAAATCTATAATAGACCTCAACAGTGAGCGCACACTTTTTCGGTGGGTCCTGTTCCGGTAGTAAATTTCCCCGTTCAAATCCTCCGTTGACATTTCATAAAAATCCTTACATCAACAGATTGAAGCCTGTAACCATGACAACCAGCTACCCCAATAATCGTGACTATAGTACTTTGATTTGGCGCAAAAACATTTAAAAAAATGGAAAGGTACAAGACTGTGTACATAATTTACGTCCGGAGTCAATACAACTACACATCCCACAATCCATTGCAAATGATACCGCTTCTTCTTAAGTATAACTTAAGTCGTTGTCATCGTGTTTATTCTGTTCAAACAAAGTGTTGTTCTGTTGTTGAATTTATAAATTACATTCACTGCGGCATGACGAAGTTATTCATACATTTACTGTTAGCTAACTAACTAGCTAGCCTGCTAGCGAAACTATGCGTTTGCGTTTGGCAAGGAAACATCGCCATGGTAACAGCGAGCTCCACCAGAGTCCTCGCTGTGATTATGATCGTGGGTAGTGGGTCGTCGCTCAGGTCGCTCGTGGTCAGTCTACCTGTGATGACATCACGGCTAATAATCCAATCAGCTATGGAGACAATGAACGCGATTTTTACGTCAGGAACCAAACTGTTCGCTCTTCGGCCCATTTGATCAGTTTTTATTTCTTCTAATTGTCTTGAAGTGTTTTTAGCTTGGGAGCTTCTCCTTCAGTAATCCAGAGTGACGGTTTAGACTGAGATAAATAAATCCATGTTAAGGTTACCGCAGCTCAGTGTGTCTCTGCGGGTCCGTTTGTTAGTTTCACAAAAACAAAAACACACGCACAAATCTTTCAAAACTTCACACCACCTACGAGACTTTAAATACGATAAACATCCTGATGCGGTCGTCGTGGAGGAGACTCATAAGAAGAACTTTGGCAAAAAACCTGATCCCCAAACGGGAGGCTACTTCAACTTCTGGGCCAAACAGGGCTGGACTGGTTTAGACTGAGAAGAGAACACGTGATATGATCCTCCTGGTTCAGTTTGGTCACCATGAAGACTCTAGGATTGGACCCGGGTCAACAACACTTTTATGTAAAAGAGTTAAACACACTAAGCGCTCTTTTAATGATTTTAATCTGGTGAAAACTTTGCAGCAT
>NC_089205.1:29684079-29687627 GCF_963930695.1 Labrus bergylta
CAGCCTGCCTCTCTGAAACTGGCCCGGAGACTGGCTGACTGCAAAGTTGGAGTCCTTATAAAATCATTAAAAAATAACGGTTCCTCAAAGATCCACATTCCCAGACTCTCAGTTTTTTCCCTTTTGAATGTGTACATTTTCCATGCCTGCATTACAGACATATAAAAGGATGTTAATCCAGTGAGATCCACCTCCTCAAGCTTTAACAGAAAGAGCTGCTTAGTGTACCCCAGCCGTCCAGCTCTCCTCAGCAGCAGTCGAGCGATGTCCATCCAGCTGGGACCACAAGTGAAAAGGAGTCTCTGTGCAGTCTGGAGTCTGAATGAGGCAATTTTTGACTGAATGTCTATAAGTCCATGTCCCCCTTCAGCCACCGGCAGGTAGAGGACTGCCGCCTGGACCCAGTGTTTGCCTGACCAGAAGAAGTCCAGGATGGCCCTTTGAATGTCCTCCACCAGCCCTCTTGGAGGTGTCAAAGCCACAAGTCTGTGCCAGAGAGTCGAGGCAACCAAGTTATTGACCACCAGAACTCTTCCCCTATACGACAACTGGGGTAGCAACCATTTCCATTTAGACAACCGAGCGCACACTTTCTCCCTAACTCCCTCCCAGTTTTTACTTTTAAAGCCCTCGGTACCCAAATAAACCCCCAACACCTTCAACCCCTCCCTCCCCCACTCAAGTCCACCCGGCAGACTGGGCACTGCCTGGTCCCTCCACTCTCCCACCAATAAGGCACCACTTTTTTCCCAGTTCACCCGTGCAGCTGTTGCCCTTTCATACAGGGACAGGGTGTCCCGCAGACACCGAACGTCCCCCTGATTGGAGATGAAGATGTTTACATCATCAGCATAGGCAGAAATTGTAGGGGGACATTCAATGCTACAGGCCGCGGGCAAAGAAAGCCCGCTGAGCCGGTCCCTCAACCTGCACAGCAAGGGCTCAATAGCCAAGCTGTACAGCTGGCCGGAGATGGGACAACCTTGTCTGATCCCTCGCCGTACAGGGATTGGCCGACTCAACCCCGCCCCCATCTTCACCAAACACTGTGCATCCTGATACAACAAACCAACTAATGACACAAAACCATCCCCAAAACCAAAAGACCTCAGTGCAGAAAACAAATACGAGTGATCCACCCTGTCAAACGCCTTCTCTTGATCCAGAGACACAATGCCAACATTTAGATTATAGATTTTACACACATCAATGACATCTCTGATAAGAAAAACATTATCCATGATTGTCCGGTCTGGAACACAGTAACTCTGGTCTTTATGGACCACACTTCCCAGAACGTCCTTTAGTCTGTTCGATAAAGCTCTGGAGAGGATCTTGTAGTCCGCACAAAGCAAAGCAACCGGCCTCCAGTTTTTTAACAATGCCAGGTCACCTTTCTTGGGGAGCAAGGAAAGAACTGCTCTCTTACAAGAACCAGGAAGAGACCCGGTCCTGCAACACTCCATTAAAACACTATGCAGGTCAGACCCAAGAATATTCCAGAACCTCTTAAAAAAGTCTGTGGACAACCCATCTATTCCAGGTGCTCTTCCTGTTGCCATCTGAGTGACAGCAGCAGTGAGCTCCTCCAGAGACAGCTCCCCTTCCAGAAGAGACCTCTCCTCCACACTGAGCTGAGGGAGACCCTCCAGGAGCTCCCTGCGACACTCCTGGCTGCAACTCTCTGCTCCAAACAGATCCTCATAGAACTGCATGGCGTGACTGCTCATTTCCTTTGGATCAGCTGTTATTCGACCTCCTGGCAGTTTCAGACAAGTCAGCAGCTTTTTTTGAGCCACAGATCTCTCAAGATTGAAAAAGAAAGACGTTGGGGCATCCATGTCTTTGAGTTGAAGGAAACGACTCCGCACAAGAGCTCCCTTCACCCTCTCCTGCAGGAAAGAGCTCAACTCCATACGTTTCTCCTTCAGCAGGGTACCAGCGGTGGGATCCACACTCCCATTTAAACCCCTCCTCAAGATTCTTAATGTTGTCCTCAAGATTTTTAATGACTGTTTTTAATCTAGCAGAAGAGTGTGACGTGTACTCCCATTTAAACCCCTCCTCAAGATTCTTAATGTTGTCCTCAAGATTTTTAATGACTGTTTTTAATCTAGCAGAAGAGTGTGACGTGTACTGCTGACAAAAAACACGAATCTGAGCTTTACCAACCCTCCCACCAAAGCTTCAAAGAATCAAACTCAACTTTTCTTAATTGCCACTGATCCCAAAAACACCCAAAGTTTTTTACAGAAAACATTGTCCAGTAGAAGCTTGTTATTAAAATGCCAGAAGGACTTAGCCCTTTCACCTGGTGAAATAATCAGCTCCACACTAACAAAATGGTGATCAGTGAAGCCGACAGGCAGAATATTACAATGAATTAATCTGGGGTTGAGAGTTCTGGGGATGTAAACCCTATCCAGTCTAGCTGCACACACCCTGTTACTGTTAACCCCTGACCCATGTATACTGTCCTGGATTGTGGATGTTTCACTCTAAATGTGTCCAACAAATCCAGGTGAGAGATGACAGTGTTTAAAGTCTGGGATGAATGTGGATGTGGCTCCTCTCCTATTCTATCCACGGTGAAATCAAGTGTGCAGTTAAAATCACCACCAAGAATGATCTGATCCTGATTATAGATCACTAACTCCTTTTGGAGGCGGGTATAGAAAGCTACCCTTTCAGCTCCATTATTTGGAGCATAAATATTAGTGAAGCAGAAAACAGTGTCCTCTATTTCTGCTCTTACAATTAAAAGCCTTCCCTTTACAATTTCAGCACAAGAGACGATCTTTACATTTGCAGATGCTCTAAACAAAATGGCTACTCCTGCACTAAGGTTGGTGCCATGGCTAAGGTAGTTAGAGCCCCTCCCACCATAAACCCCAATCTGTCTCATCTGATGGTGTGGTATGAGTCTCTTGTAAAAAACAAGATATCAATGTTTTTCTGAGTTGAGATCTCAGAGATAAGGCCCCTTTTCTGTCTGTCTCTCCCACCAGTAATGTTAAGAGATCCTATCTTAAGACTCCTCATAGAAAGATCAGAGAGAAAGAACAGATAAGTAGACACAAACAGGGAGCAGTAGAAGAAGAAAAACACCTTGTGATGCATGATCATTTCTTTGTCTTCTTCACACTCTTACGTCCAACTTTCCTCAGTGCGGTGATGTGCTTTTTAAGACGGAAACGTTTTTTTCGCGTCCAGGAGGTCAAACCCAACCTGTCTTTTCAGTATGCTGACTGACTTTATGAACTTTTCAGTATCACTAAAGTAGTCACTTATTTTTACTGATTTGTCACTATTTGGCAAATCAGCAATGGATGCATTGTCTGACTCATAATCTTCATCCATGTCCTCTCCTTCACATGATGCCTGGCTACAACACACTGTCTTACCTTCCTTCAATGAAACATCTACAACTGCAGAACTTGTGGAATCTTCAGTTTTATCATTATCTACAGTCTGTGATTTTTCTGTAGCCTGAGAGCTGGTCGAAGCCACTTCTACCTCAGCCACGGCCTCAGCACAAGGCGCGGACG
>NC_089205.1:29697827-29702827 GCF_963930695.1 Labrus bergylta
AAAAATAATCATAGCGGTGAGACGTCTGTAAACCTGACCTTAGTGGGAGTGGCCTGCGGTGCTGTGCATTCTGACCCAATGTCAATACAGATTCATGTTTTAACGGGTGAAGTATCCCTTTAAGAGGACATCTGCACCACTACACATTTTAAACTAAATCTAAAATAGTTCCAGTACCTTGTGCTCTCTCTTACCTGTCCTTCCTTCACCTCTCTGAAGCAGTACTTGAACCCGGACTGCTGGGTGTACGTGCCGGCCCCCCTCACAGTCTGAGCCTGGACCAGCCCACCTGCTGGAGCGGGAGCACCTGCTGACCCTGATGTGGAGGAGGACGAGAGGGTCTGCAGGTTTGAAGTGAATCCAGACACCTGTGTAAAAAAATATATATAGAGAGAGATGAAATGCTCAACAAAGAACTAAAACATCAGATTGTTACATCATCGGACTTAGACTTTGTGTTTGCTCGTTACCTTTAGCACCTGGTGGATTTTTACGCTGGCCTCATGGGGATGCTGCACTCGGACTTTCACATGGGAGGGGCTGGGCGCTGCACAGACATAAATACACACACACACACACACGTTTAACAAGTTTTACATTTTGACTTTGACCTGGAGTGAGGTCCCTTCAATATTAGCGTAGGAGTTCCACAAGGTTCCATTCTTGGTCCTCTTCTTTTTTTTGTTACCATACACATAAACAAAATGATCTCTGCAACAAAACTTGTGATGTGCCTTAAAATTGAGTGTTTAAGATGCAATTTTATCCATTATGTTTTCATCTAAAAAGTGTGCTGCGTCCTATATACCAGTGTGACCAATACACCAGTACACACCATCACACACTCCATAATCCAACAGCTGACCCGGCACGTCCTTTGTAACACAGAGCTGTTTTATGTAATTCTCATTGTTAACCTCTATGCTCCCTGTTACAAATACAAATATATAAATGAATCTTTACTTTTTAAAGACACATTTTTCTCGACCTTTCTCACCTTTTAGTGACAGATCAAATTTAGACTCACCTCTAGACACTCCCACCTCATGGATCTGTCCCAGTGGCAGGAGGAACTCTGAATGGGTCAGCTCCTGATTGGCCGCCATGGCAGGGAGTTGAGCGGGTTTGACGATCTCATTGGTGGAGGAGGGTGGAGAGGCGGCTGAAGTGACGGCGGTGGGGGTGACGGGGGTTTGGCAGAACTTCCCGGTGAAGCTTGGCGGGCAGAGACAGCGATCCTTCTGCAGGCAGACGCCTCCGTTCTTACAGAGCAGAGGACAGAGGACTGCAGGGGGGACACAGAGACCCCGATCAGACAAACAGCTTTGGACTCATTGTTAAAGTGAAGGGAAGCAATGGAACCAAGGCCCATGGAACCTTTTTTTGTCAGATACTATGACTGTGATAAATGTGTTATTCTATTAAAAAGTCCAAGAAATCTTTGTTTAGTACCTTCATATTTTGAAATACAGATTTTCATCATAATTGTACTTCTTCATTTTGATAATGAACTTAGCTGTGTTTGATTTTAATAATACCTCTATTAAATCTTCAGAACAGGTCTGGAATCAGCACTGTGTGTCAGCTAGTGTTGTAGTCAAGACCACACTAACTGAGACCGAGACAAGACCAAAACCATAAATATCTCTGAAAAATCATCATCTTGTGTTTAGAGGGCGTGTCCCTGAATAGCCGATCAGTGGTGGTCTCACTGGTCTTGATTTAAAATCCAGAGTCCACCCAGTCTGAGACCGAGAGAAGACTAGGTAAAAATGCTTTCAATTCGAGACGATGCCTTCAAAAAGTGATCTCCTACAGCACCAGTGTCAGCAGCTCTGTGTGAGTTCAGATGTAATCTACTTTGAACTTATCTCTCCTTTATGAGGGATGTTACGCTCTACTAACATTTCAGGTGTTGCACCGGCTGAGTTGGTTCCAACATGGGCAGAATTTAAACCTAAAAGGCTTTATATGTGATTTTTTGATCCAGCAGATGTCGCCCTTGAGCACCAGCATGAAACCAAAACAACTGGCGCTGCATTGTTGTGTTAGCATGCTAATGCTAGCGATCTTTATTATGCTGGTATCTTCACACTGCATGTAAATTTACCTGAAATGAGCGTGATCTAGAAACACAGTTAAGCAGTGAGTACAGTATGTTATTCTTCTTTTCTCTAGTTCCTCAATTAAACAACTTTTATACACGAGGGGAGGAGTCAGCCGGCCGTCCTGGCGATGTAAACAAAGTGAAGATAGGACTCTGAAAACTCTGAAAACATCACAGACAGTGGGACTCGGGTGTTACACCCATTGTAGACAGTCATGACTCACAGAGTTATTTTCAGAGGATAAACTTGATTTCTACATTTAAGTGTGAAAATTAACATATTAAGACTTTAAATCTTACACCGAGCTCCTAGTAGCTGTAGGTGTACAAGACATAGATTTTAATATGCAGTGATAAAAAAACATCTAAAAAGACATATTCAAATGTTATCATCACTAATAATGTTAATAGTGGAGTTTTAGCTGCGACCCCCCAGGAGGTCGGGAGCCACATTTGAAAAACAATTCTTAAAAGGTCAAATTTGTTGCACAGAGATTATGATGTCAAAACATTTGTTGTTGACACATTCAAAGTTCATTTGCAGAAGCTGTGTGTTAATATGAACACTGACCACACACACACACACACACACACACACACACACACACACACACACACACACACACACACACACACACACACACACACACACACACACACACACACACACACACACACACACACACACACACACACACACACACACACACACACACACACACACACACACACACACACACACACACACACGGGTCTGAGGCCAACACTAACACACATCCATCATGTTTACTGCCGGCCTGGAAACACTCTCTGTCGATTTCACAACACCCTCCACTGTTTACTTTCAGGCAGCTGCACAGATGCATTCTGGGAGGTGTTGTTGGGTGTGGCCCCTTCTCCTCTGTTGCTAGGAGACCACTGAGTCCATCGTGAGGTCAGTTGACGCATGGAGCTCGCTGCCCTGATGGGACGGAGGTGAGAACGGACCGGGCGCCAGCAGAACCAGCCAGCCACTTCCTACTTCCTGTTTGAACGGCTGCAACAGGAAGCTGCTGTATTGTTACCCAGAGTTCAGCGGGTGTTGAAGCAGCCCGCTAATGAGCAGATAATACCCAGAAGTCTGTGCAGCAGGAAGGAAACCTGCAGCTTTAAAATCAGGTTCTTCTCTGCCCCGTGATCTCTATCAGCAGCTTTGAGATCTGACCTCAGAACAGCTCAGAACCGGTTTCAAATGATATAAACTATATTTGTTTAAGATCAACTGTTACATTTTGTACTTTCATATGTAAGTAAAACGTTAAATAATGTATACGCTGTGTTTTGTAGAACTACAAGATCACAGGAGAACTACAAGATCACAAGAGAACTACAAGATCACAGGAGAACTACAAGATCACAGGAGAACTACAAGATCACAGGAGAACTACAAGATCACAGGAGAACTACAAGATCACAGGAGAACTACAAGATCACAAGAGAACTACAAGATCACAGGAGAACTACAAGATCACAGGAGAACTACAAGATCACAGGAGAACTACAAGATCACAGGAGAACTACAAGATCACAGGAGAACTACAAGATCACAGGAGAACTACAAGATCACAGGAGAACTACAAGATCACAAGAGAACTACAAGATCACAGGAGAACTACAAGATCACAGGAGAACTACAAGATCACTAGAGAACTACAAGCTCACAGGAGAACTACAAGATCACTAGAGAACTACAAGATCACAGGAGAACTACAAGATCACAAGAGAACTACAAGATCACAGGAGAACTACAAGATCACAGGAGAACTACAAGATCACATGAGAACTACAAGATCACAGGAGAACTACAAGATCACAAGAGAACTACAAGATCACAGGAGAACTACAAGATCACAGGAGAACTACAAGATCACAGGAGAACTACAAGATCACAAGAGAACTACAAGATCACAGGAGAACTACAAGATCACAGGAGAACTACAAGATCACAGGAGAACTACAAGATCACAGGAGAACTACAAGATCACAAGAGAACTACAAGATCACAGGAGAACTACAAGATCACAGGAGAACTACAAGATCACAGGAGAACTACAAGATCACAAGAGAACTACAAGATCACAGGAGAACTACAAGATCACAGGAGAACTACCGTGGTGCGAGGCGGAGTATGTGGAAAATGCAGGTGGATTACTTCAGTATGAACCTGAACATAAACAGATGTTCTTGAGATTTTCTGACACTAACACGTCTTAAGTTTGCTGAAACATGTTTCAGATTTTGTAAAAAGTAAAAAGCTGCGTTTTGCCCGTTCTGTTTTTGTAGATGAGTTGGACTAATCGATCGTGTCGCCTTTAATGTGACGTTATAGAAACCAATGGAGGAGAAACAAGTGTTTATTTGTAAGATATTGATTAAAGCACCCTGAACGTGTCGATCTGAAGCTGTGATCACTTCACTGTGTTTGTGTCTTTAAGTCGTCCTCTGTTTGTTGTACGATTGTTAAAGAGTGTGTTCATGTCCACACCCTCTAAAGAGAGAGAGAGTCTATCTCCTCTGTGAGATGTTTGTTCATTCTACAAGCACGTCTTGTGAAACATTACACACACACACACACACAGACACACACACACACACACACACACACACACACACACACACACACACACACACACACACACACACACACACACACACACACACACACACACACACACACACACACACACACACGTTGTATTTCTGCGTGTGTGTGTGTGTAAACACGGTGACCTAATTATTATCGTGGACAGCGCCCTCCAGATGGCCTGCATCAGCACTCACACACCGATTGGACAACGTCTTTGGAGGGAGAAAAAAAAAGAGATATATGGAAAAAAAAGGAGTGTAGAGGCAT
>NC_089205.1:29707827-29717430 GCF_963930695.1 Labrus bergylta
CGACCTGGGATCAGATCAGAACCCAGAACTATTCGCTGGTTCCGCTTCAGATGGCGAGCTCTGCCAACCATCAAACAGCAAACATGGAGTGGGTCACTGGAGAGCAACAGGCCCAGGTGCTCTGAATTGGACTGTGAACAAGGGAGACGGAACCATTCAGTAGAACCCTGGCAATAAAGACGGTAAAGGCAGTGGGCTTCACGACAGATGCACCTCACAGCAGGAGAGTGGGGCTCTTAAGAGGGACAACACGATTTAAAAAGGACAGCTCAGAAACGGCATCATCAGATCATCAGTTTTTGCCTTTAAACCAATAAGTGTTATTAGACCTTTTCACCGCACCAATGAAGTGCTGGTAAAGACTGAGAGCATCAAGAAGCTTCACAACGTGCACAACCATCTCATAGGTCGTGTGTTGTTAATGTCATCACCTCCTCAAACTCGCTCGTGGGGAATGTTTGATGATGTGTTTGAACGTCAGCTCACATTCGACTTCACACGGAAGTTTTACAAGGAGGCCGGTAGGAAAAAGTCCAGGTGATGTAGGGCATGACGCACACATGGAGCTCAGCCGATCTGGATGTATTCAGGAGGGTTTCTGTACCTTTAAAAACCATTTGCAGTAAATCCTTGGACAGCATGTTACCTGCTGCAGTGTGTGTGTTTTAGGAATGTTGATATTTTCTGAGGATTTAAAGTCAGTTTTCTTTGACTTTGGTTCAATGCAGCACATTTCTTGTACTTTTAACCCTGAATCTTCTGGTGTATCAGCTGCAGTCTTTGCACACAATAATACTTTAACTTACTTCAGACATGATTTAACAGGACGGATCGTTTGCTCCCTGCAGGTTTATTTACCCAGCTCTAAACATCAGCCTACCTGACCAGGTGTTCTCTCTTCATGTCATGGAGGATAAGTGGAAGTTAAAAGTTAAACTTACAAACTCTGAAGCCCGGTCCATGGGAGCTGTCTCTCCGTCCTTCTCCTCCTCCTCCTCCCCCCTCGGGGCTGCTGTACAGCGTGGTCACATTGCCTCGCTCGCAATAGTTGACACATCGATCCTGGCTGCAGCGCACCTTGCAGATGGTCGGCGTGAACATCACCTGGATCCTCTCCACTCCTCCTCCTCCTCCTCCTCCTGCTCCTGTGACCGTCTGTCCATCAGCTGACGGAGGAGAGAAGAAGACAACGATAAGGACAGACGACAGAAAACAGCAGAGACGAGGCTGCAGCATTTTAACGGTTGCAGTCAGAGTTTGTGTTGCATCGCCCAAAACTCTGAAACCTCTCCCCTCACTCGTCCCCCTCTCTCTCTCTTTCTCTGTCTTACTCAGTGGTGGAGTAATAGCGAGTGTCGCAGGACAAAAGTTCCAGAGAAGAAAATGCTTCCCCCTTCTCTCTCTCTTTCTGCACTCTGTTTTTTCCTAAACACCCCTGAGTGTGAGTGAGCGAGCGAGCAACAGTGTGCCTGAGCAGAGAAGTGAGAGAGAGAGGTAGAGAGATAATTAAAAGCAGTGTGCAGGACTGGGCTCAGGTCCAAACAAAATGTTTAGCAGGGATCTGGTCCATCAGTCCACACTGAGAGAGAGAGAGAGAGAGAGAGAGAGAGAGAGAGTATCAGTATCTGACTCTCGCTCTCTCTCTCTCTCTCTTTATTGGCTCTTTCTCGGAGCGAGCAGGGAGCTTGTATCTCTGCACACAGTTTCATAACAGACCTCAGAACAGTAGAGGATGTCAGGCTGATGATGCAACCCTGGTTTGAGTTTCAGAGGTCGACATTCACAAAACATGCCAAGGTTTGAATTAGCTCCTGACTGCAGGATGAGGAGGAGAAGTAATTTAACTAACTTTAAAACCATGTTTAAAGATGTTTACAGTTTGGGTTCTTTAACTTTGTAAACCCGTGTTTTTTTAAGCTCATATATAAATACAATGATTAGATTCTCTGCACGGGTCCAAGACCCACCGGGTCCACTTTGGTTTATTCAAAATAGTTCTCAGATGAAATAAAGATGGAGACCTCCTTTTTCCGAGCAAGAAGATGGCAACAGACCAGAAGCTAAACTGCAAATTCAAAAAGGTAGGACACAAACCAAAGGATGATGTCATGATAGTTTTGTCCTCTTTTTGTATACAGTTTATTTTTAAACAGCTGTTTCTGTGATCAAACTGACACAGTGGAGTTGTATACCGACAGCTGAACAGCGAGCTGAGACTCAGCATAAGAGGGCTATCTTGATCCAGCAGAGGTGCGCTCTCAGCGTGACTTGACCATTGCATGCACTCTTGACCTCAGTCCATGAAGACGATTCATTAAATGAAAACTCACATCTTTGTAACATAACAATGAGTATGGTCTTTACCTCCTTTTTGTAAAGTGTCTCGAGATAACATTTGTGATGAACTGGCACTATATAAACAAAGACTGATTGATTGATTGATTGATTGACGACGGAGACTCGTCTCTCTGCAGACCGCAGCCCGCCCTTTTAGTGGAGAGAAACAGGATTACTACAAACCTGCAATTCTCCAAGCTGGCTCGCAAATATTTGTTTTCAAGGAACGTCTGTGCACTCTGAATGGGTGTTCTCGTCAGCGGGTTATATCATAGATCAAAAGAGAGCTGCACTCGACCCCGAGAGAAATCTTAACACTTCTATGGACTAAAGTATTTGATGTAACTCTGTGTTAAAAAGTTCTTCTCTTTCCTGTTTCAATGCAACGACATCCCGGAGCACAAACTTCTCTGCAGACCAGACGGTTTTCATGTGGGATGAAGACCGTGTCCTCCCATGAAGAAGGACATGGTGTTTACGCGTGAGAGAGACATGCTGCAGCTGTTGTCTCTTTAATAAAGACAAGCATAACTGATAATCAAGAAATCGTCTGAGTTTGAGTCACAGCTTGAAAAAGAGGACAAAACTCATCGTTCATCATCAGACAGAGATAAGGAGGAACAAGAAGAGGCCAGCATGAAAACAAATCAGATCAAACACCGAGAGTGAACCCTGTGGGACCCCGTCCTTAAAGGCCCCTCCATGTGGAGCAGTGATTCTCGACCTCTTGTAAAGCTTCCGTGTTTGGTTTGTCTCGACTCTACACTTCATCATTTGATTTTAATGAATCTATCGATCGTTCCATTTTTAATGTGGGTAGCGGTGAAGCGGGCGGCTCTCCGGTCCGGTCTCTCCACGGACTCTGGACAAAGACAGGAAGTGTGTGTGCGTCTAATCACAGTGATCTGGGCTGAGTTATGAGACTGTATTAACATTCAGCTTATCTGAAAGTGTCACCCTGTGAAAAACACACATTCCTGCTCCGTGAAATCACCTCCAGCTTGTTTTTTCACAACAATGTACGGCTGACAGATATGACCTGTGTGTGTGTCGTTTATCTGTCGGCTTCAGTTATCACACTAAATAATGACCCGGGTGTTGTGGTATGTATGTTAAACACACACTGAGCCCGGGTCCAAACACGCCTGATAATCAAGTCTGCTCTCATATCTTTAACACCGCCAGATAAACATTTAATATGGAACACACTCACACAGCTAATCATGCCGAAAAAGTATTTCCATTAAACTTTGAATTAGGGGTGTAAATAACCAGTTTGACTCACTCTGACGTCTCTCCATCAGTACATGTCCACAGGATCCTGTTTGTGTGTGTTTATTTCAGCCTATGTGTGTGTGTAGCATGTTCAAAAACTCAGCTGCACTTGGCGCAACACCACTTTAGCATGCTAACACTTTAAAGCTTTGCATGATTTGCTGTTAAAGTCTTTCTATGTGATTTTTCACCCTTAAATGTAGAAATCAAGTATCTCCTCTGAAAATAACTCTGTGAGTCATGACTGTCTACAATGGGTGTAACACCCGAGTCCCACTGTCTGTGATGTTTTCAGAGTTTTCAGAGTCCTATCTTCACTTTGTTTACATCGCCGGGACGGCCGGCTGACTCCTCCCCTCATGTATAAAAGTTGTTTAATTGAGGGACTAGAGAAAAGAAGAATAACATACTGTACTCACTGCTTAACTGTGTTTCTAGATCACGCTCATTTCAGGTAAATTTACATGCAGTGTGAAGATACCAGCATAATAAAGATCACTAGCATTAGCATGCTAACACAACAATGCAGCGCAAGTTGTTTTGGTTTCATGCTGGAGCTCAAGGGCGACATCTGCTGGATCAAAAAATCACATATAAAGCCTTAAACTGTTAGTGATACTGACGCCATTTCATTCTCTTGCCTGAAACGGTTCGATTCAGCGTCTGTCTCTTTAAGAACCTCCTCCCCATGTGCCCACTTTCTCCTGATTGGTCAGCTCTCTGGAAGCCTGAGGAGGCAAAACACTGCAGGGTTGCCAGGGGAGGGCTGCTCTCCAGAGCTTTAGGAAGAGAGTCTCTGTAAGTTTCATATCTGGGACTATGGAGTGATTTACAGAACGAGCCGTTTAGCGCCCTCTGCAGACTCATCCTGGGATTACTCCAACACACGTTTACCTCATGATCTGACGCTTTGCCCTCGTTTAGTTTGGACATCCAGCATTGAAACACTAACCTGGATCAGCAGAATAGTTCAACTTCAAACTAAGATGGTGACGCGTGGCGATGGTGTTGGCGATGGCGTTGGCGATGGCGTTGGGGATGTGATGCGTTTACTGACCTGCTGGTGCGGTGAAGTAGACGGTGTACTGTCCCCTCTGAGTGTGAAAAGTCTTCATGCTGGTTTTTCCCGATGATGATGAGGAGTTAGAAGGAGCAGACGAGGAGGTCACAGCGTTAAGTTTCTTCCTCTCCTTCTCGACGTGCTTCATCAGTACGGCGGCCATCTTGTCTCCTCCTCCTCGCGACAGAGTCTTCCTCAGCAGCACCGCCTGGGCCTCCCTCAGACTGATAACACACACACACACACACACCACATACAAGTACTCAATCATGAATAAATCAAACACAAAACACGGATCATTGTAAACCACAAACAGGCTCCTCCCCCTCTCCCTAAGGCTCCTCCCCTCTCTATAAGACTCCTCCCCCTCTCCCTCTCTATAAGACTCCTCCCCCTCTCCCTAAGACTCCTCCCCCTCTCCCTAAGGCTCCTCCCCCTCTCTATAAGGCTCCTCCCCCTCTCTCTAAGGCTCGGACGCTTGTATCCACGATCTCATTCTTTCAATCTCTGCCTGAAGCTCACGACCACAGGTGAGGGTCGGAACGAAGAGCGCGCGGTGAATCGAGAGCGTTGCCTTCAGGCTCAGCTCGCTCTTCAACACAACGGCCCGGCGCAGCGCTCGCTATACTGCCGACGCCGCACCAATCAGGACGCTCCATCTGACCCTCACTCGTGAACAAGACCCTGAGATACGTCAACTCCTTCACTTGAGGCAGAGACTCGAACCCAACCAGGAGGGAGAAGTCTTCCAGCAGTACAGTTAAATAAAGGACAATTTAAATCCATCTGACAAAAAAATATATACTGCACTACTCTCGTTTAACCAGCAGAGGGCGGTGTCTGCGGACAGCCGAGACCCAGGTGCTGCTCACGTTAGCTCGGCAGACCAATCAGGATGCACTCCATCCAAACAGACGTGACTTGATTTAAAACAACGCCAGCTCCACGATGTGTAAACACGGTACATGGGGTGAACGACATCACCGCTAGGCGCCTCAGGTAATAAATACTCCAAACCGGTCTCTCATGCTGCGCTTGAACTTCCTGTTTATTCCTCGCCATGTCTGTCACCTTAACCTCTAAGTCTTCCTCCTCAGAGGCTCCCTGCGGTCTGTTTTCCCACGGTCCGTCCTGACCCCCGGCTCTGAACCCCTGACCTCAATGACCTCTGACCTCTGAGTGGTGTTGAATGTTGACACGAGGAGACTTTAAGGAGAATCTGTTTTCACACTTCTGAACATCTTCTCTGAGACGAGCAGGAACGTAAACGCTCGACATTTCATCATCGTCTTCCTCTAAAACAAAATCAGTAACGTCGCTGATTTCACTTAAATCTGTCCGACTGATTTTACTGTCATGACGTCATCGTGTAAAGTCAAACATGGGCGTTATGATTGATGGTTCTTTCACCATGAACAGCTGTTGACTACAGTCGACTCCTAGTTCTGATCAGACATTTTTACTTCTGTTTGACTCTTTATATCCTGACAGAGGATGTTTATCTGGACGTGTCCGATGGGAGTCGCATATAAAACCTGGAATGAGATATTTTTTTTATAAGAAATCAGAGAATTACACTAGAAACAGATTCAGCCTTCAAAGAATAAATGTCATCTCCTCCTGTTTTTTTGTCTCCATATGTTTTGTTTTAAAGTTAAATAAACTTTAATCTGTCTGTGTGTTGAAATCTTGTTTTTTAGGTTTATTTGTCAGTTTTTGTTTTTAGTACTAAAATAAGTTTGAACCTGGAGCGTGCAGTTTGCAGAGTAAGCGCTCCCCCTGCTGACTGAACAGAAAACTGCAGCTTTACTGACCTCTGCTGTTGAACACGCTACACACACACAGACTGAAAGGGGGGGGGGGGGCTACCAGACCAGGTTCCAGACTGGCGTTCAGACCAAAATAAAAAATATTCTTTCACAATCAGTTTGTTTTCTTACCTCAGTGAGAGCTGCTTTGCTCCTCCCGTCTTCACCTCCTCCATCTTTGTTCTGTCCTCCTCCCACTTCTTCTTCTCCTCCCTCACACCTTCCATGCTCTTCTCCTCCCTCCCTCTCTTCTCCTCTCTCTCTCTCTTCTCCTCCCTCTCTCTCTTCTCCTCCCTCTCTCTCTTCTCCTCTCTCACGCTCTTCTCCTCCCTCGCTCCAGGATTCGACTCTTGATTCAGTCCGTTGTCTTTTCTCGGTTCTGAATAAAACTCCATCTTCAGTCTCTGCTCCTCGATCGTCGGCTGCGACTCGGTCTTTGGATTGCGTCCCTCCTCCTCGATCGTCGGCTGCGACTCGGTCTTTGGATTGCGTCCCTCCTCCTCGATCGTCGGCTGCGACTCGGTCTTTGGATTGCGTCCCTCCTCCTCGTCTTCGGTCGTCTCAGAGCGATGTTTCGACCTTTTGTCTTCAGCTTTAGGGCGCGTTGTGTCCGCCTCTGGGTTTGTGTTTCCACTCGTTCTTTCCACGCCGTCCGTTGGTTCTGTTTTAAACGCTCTGAGCTGAGCTGTGATCTCCGCTCCCTCCTCGGGGTGAAGCTCAGGTTTAAGCCCCGCCCTACTTTCTGCTCGCCGCTCTACCTGTGGAGTCTTAGAGGCGGACACTTTGGAGACTCCTCCTTTTTCTTGAGGTTTAGAAGAATTTGTTTCAGGTGTTGGAAACATGAACGTTGGTCCAGACCGGATCCGCAGCACTTTCGTACTCCTGCCGCCATCGCGTTTACTTCCTGGTTTGGATACTGGTTCTTTCGGGTTCAGACGTGGCGTCCTGGTCGGGTGGACAGTGGTCAGCGGCGGTCCTGGCACAGAAACAGTAACCGTGGAAACCTCACATCGGTGACCGCTGAAACCTTGACGACACACACAGCGGTTAGACGGCCGACACGTGGCGTCGCCGTGGCAACGAGGATGACACCTGGCTATAGGAGGAGAGAAGGGAGGAGAGGAGACAAGGAGATGAGGTGAGGATTTAAAAAGGAGATGAGGAGAGGGGATAGGAAGGGAGAGGAGACAAGGTGATATATTTGGTCTTAGGGGTTCAGTTTGAGACAAACATGAGCTGCTTCAAGGGTTAGGGTAAGGGTTAGGGGGGTTGTGTGTGTGTGTGTGTGTGTGTGTGTGTGTGTGTGTGTGTGTGTGTGTGTGTGTGTGTGTGTGTGTGTGTGTGTGTGTGTGTGTGTGTGTGTGTGTCTATGCATCCGTCTCCTGCTGCTCAGCAGAATCAAAGGTTTGGATGGAGAGATGTCCCGACATCAGGACTTGGTTAGCCTACTGTTAGCTTAGCATAAAGCCTGGAAGCGGATTGGTTTTATAGTAAATAACTGGTTTCTTAACTCCTCCCTTCTTAATGTATTCTTGTCCAATCACAGTGTGGGGGGTGTCAACATTTTGCAGATTAACCTCCATATTATTGATGATGATGATGATGGTCTCCATATTATTGATGATGATGATGATGGTCTCCATATTATTGATGATGATGATGATGGTCTCCATATTATTGATGATGATGATGGTCTCCATATTATTGATGATGATGATGATGGTCTCCATATTATTGATGATGATGATGATGGTCTCCATATTATTGATGATGATGATGGTCTCCATATTATTGATGATGATGATGGTCTTCATATTATTGATGATGATGATGGTAATGACGATGGTTTTTGTTTGATAAGGACGACTTATAAGATGGTTTCTATACTGATTAGAGCTCTCAAGAACTGCCCTCAATGTTGTGCTTTGCCTCTGGTCACTTCCTGTCAGCACCTGTGTGTCCAATCAGACTCAAAGCTGATCGTTTGCTCTTACTCACATTGTTCCCTTTTTTCTAGATCCTTGCTTGTGTTGTTCTTACTCTCTGATGTACGTCACTTTGGATAAAAGAGTCTGATAAGTGAGTTGTAGAATTGTAGACTCCACAGATGAACGGCGCTCCTCCTGGAGGTTATGGACCAAGAGATGAAGCCGTTTTCAACATGGAACAGGAAGTCAGCATTGAAGTGGTTGAACAGAAAGCGCTAGCTTCCTCTGAATTATGATGAAGACTTTTATTCAGCTATAAGAAAAACTTTTTACTTTAGTATTTGGATCAAACAGTTGTTTTACTGGTTGACCCTCCACAGAGTATTTTTGAGTCGTATTGAAACTTTAACTGAAGTCAGGGATCTTTACCCCGCTATAAACCCCAGAAGAAGAAGAAGAAGAAGAAGAAGAAGAAGATGGTGCGTTGGGTTTTATGATCAGGACATGTGGATTACATAAAGTCCAGAACCGCTATAAACCCCGGAAACATAAATAATCCAGCTCAGCTCATAAATCCAGACCTGCAGATGGACTCTGGAGTCCTGCAGAACTTCACACTTTGAAGAGAGTCGGCTGCTCCATCACACTGTCTGCACCTGTGTGTGTGTGTGTGTGTGTGTGTGTGTGTGTGTCAGTGCATTATGGCAAGAACGAGTACGACAAACAACATGGCCGCCTCCAGGAGTGCTTTTGCTTTGTTTGCTGATACGAGACGATAACGACACTGCTTAATCTGTAGACGCACGTAGCAGCCATGTTGGATTTTAACTCGGGCTACTGAAGGTTTTTCCGAGTCAGACTTCATGGAGCGTTCCTGATGATGTATCAGACCGGTAACATGAAAGGCACCACGAGTCCGTCCTGATGAATCACAGTTACCAGGACGTTTAATTCAAACTGTGTCTGTTTTTGATTCATACTTGAACCTCAGCTCGTGTTTCTGGGCTCCAGATGACTTTGAGTTTGAACAGAAGTTTTCTGTTTCATATCTTCAGCAGGAAGCTGCAGATGTTTCACCACAACATGACAGCTGCAACGGATCAACGGAGAAAAATACAGATGTGCTGGAGACCTACAGAAGAGGCACGTGTTGACAAATGTATGCACAGAGAAAATGGAAATATTGAAGCAAAGT
>NC_089205.1:29717630-29732630 GCF_963930695.1 Labrus bergylta
TGTCCAAAATGTGGCTGCTCGCCTCCTAACAGGCACAAAAAAGAGGGACCACATAACCCCGTTCTCTCCACGGGCTTCCTGTTCGCTACAGGATTGAGTTTAAAATTTTACTTCTGGCGTTTAAATCATGAACTGGCTCAACACCTCACTACCTAAGAACTACGACATGTTCATGCTCCATCCAGAGCACTAAGGTCCTCCAACCAGCTGCCTCCTGGACGGGCCCAAAACAAGGCTCCAAACGAGGGGCCATCGAGCCTTTTCTGTTGCAGCTCCGACACTTTGGAACAGATTACCAGCGGTGTCTACGAGAACTTTTACTATTGTTTTGTCTTTTAATTCACTTTTAATTTTTGCTTTTACGTGTCTTTATGATGTTTTGGATGTCATGTGTTTTGCCTGATTTACTGTACAGCACTTTGGTCCGCCTCGGCTGTTAGAAATGTGCTAAATAAATAAAGTTGACTTGACTTGACATTTAGGGATCAAAACCTCCGGGAACCCGATGTTGAGCTCACAGCTCCGTGTTAAAACAAACGTCTTGGACATCTGGCGTTGATTTAAAGATCGTTTGTTTTGTTGTCATCAGGTCTCCTTACTTTAAAAAACATAATAAATCCTGAGTCTGTTTTCATTTCTCCAGCAGACGTTTGGATCCTTGTGAATGTTGGAGTTTGAGTTTTATCAAAATCTGTGTTTAGCAGCAAACTGTCAGCCCATCGGCCCTCTGGGAAACGAAGTCAATTAGATCAATACTGTGTCACCCCCCCCCCCCCCACTCCTCCCCCCCGCCTCCCAGAGACTTCACAGACGAGTGTAACAGGAAGTGTGTTGTTGAAATGGAAACGTTGAAAGAGTCTGCTGTCGTCCCTTTCAGACACATCTCCATCCGATATGGAAATCAGGATCGGCCAATCACAGTCATTTATAGACGGCGTTTAAAGGCTTTATATGTGATTTTTTGATCCAGCAGATGTCGCCCTTGAGCACCAGCATGAAACCAAAACAACTTGCGCTGCATTGTTGTGTTAGCATGCTAATGCTAGCGATCTTTATTCTGCTGGTATCTTCACACTGCATGTAAATTTACCTGAAATGAGTGTGATCTAGAAACACAGTTAAGCAGTGAGTACAGTATGTTATTCTTCTTTTCTCTAGTCCCTCAATTAAACAACTTTTATACACGAGGGGAGGAGTCAGCCGGCCGTCCAGGCGATGTAAACAAAGTGAAGATAGGACTCTGAAAACTCTGAAAACATCACAGACAGTGGGACTCGGGTGTTACACCCATTGTAGACAGTCATGACTCACAGAGTTATTTTCAGAGGATAAACTTGATTTATATTCAGACTTTAAAGCAGTTAAAGTATTGACACTGATTTCATCCAAACGGTCTCTCAGCGCGTGCTGAATCAACACGGCGACACGTTTGGGCCTTCATGGAGAGTGAATGTGAACGGCGGCGCTGTGAGTGAAAGAAGTCACTGAGCCGTCTCCGTATCAGATTGATACTTGATGAATTGAAACGTGACGAGAGGAGCGTCTGTTCTTTAAAAGTGGACAGAGTCTCTCTGCAGAGGATTTAAACATTACTCACAGTGAGCTGCTCTTATTGTAGCTGCAGAGGAGGCCCCACACACACACACACACACACACACACACACACACACACACACACACACTGACACACACGCACACTGACACTGACACACGCACACACACTGACACACACACACACACACACACACACACTGACACACACGCACACTGACACTGACACACGCACACACACACACACACTGACACACACACACACACACACACTGACACACACGCACACGCACTGACACACACGCACGCGCGCGCACACACACACACACACACACACACACACACACACACACACACACACACACACACACACACACACACACACACACACACACACACACACACACACACACACACAGTGTTGAACCTGTATACACACAGACAGTGTGGTCACTCAGAGTCTCAGTCTGTAATCACTCTCTTATGTCATATAGAGACACTATCAACACTTTCATGCTCATGGTTTGGATTCATGACGTCCTCATTGGTCAGAGTTTTACGACGTATTCTGAATAATCCTCACATTTATCTGTGTAACCTGAGAGTCTACTGACCCACAACATGTGACATAAACCCATCCAGTCCTTTGTTTGTGGTCTGCATAAGTCTTACAACACAGAGAAGCTCTGTTTCTAATGTGCTCTCCTTGTGATGTCACAGTGGGATTCTGGGAAAATAATGCTTTTGACCAAAGCACAGCACAGATGTTTCATTTAGACCACAGAGGACTGTTTGAAAAGGTGGAGGAGGGGGACTGTTTGAAAAGGTGGAGGAGGGGACTGTTTGAAAAGGTGGAGGAGGAGGACTGTTTGAAAAGGTGGAGGAGGGGACTGTTTGAAAAGGTGGAGGAGGGGACTGTTTGAAAAGGTGGAGGAGGGGACTGTTTGAAAAGGTGGAGGAGAGGACTGTTTGAAAAGGTGGAGGAGGAGGACTGTTTGAAAAGGTGGAGGAGGATTGTTTGAAAAGGTGGAGGAGGGGGACTGTTTGAAAAGGTGGAGGAGGGGACTGTTTGAAAAGGTGGAGGAGGACTGTTTGAAAAGGTGGAGGAGGGGACTGTTTGAAAAGGTGGACTGTTTGAAAAGGTGGAGGAGGACTGTTTGAAAAGGTGGAGGAGGACTGTTTGAAAAGGTGGAGGAGGAGGAGGACTGTTTGAAAAGGTGGAGGAGGAGGACTGTTTGAAAAGGTGGAGGAGGACTGTTTGAAAAGGTGGAGGAGGAGGACTGTTTGAAAAGGTGGAGGAGGAGGACTGTTTGAAAAGGTGGAGGAGGGGGACTGTTTGAAAAGGTGGAGGAGGAGGACTGTTTGAAAAGGTGGAGGAGGGGACTGTTTGAAAAGGTGGAGGAGGGGACTGTTTGAAAAGGTGGACTGTTTGAAAAGGTGGAGGAGGACTGTTTGAAAAGGTGGACTGTTTGAAAAGGTGGAGGAGGACTGTTTGAAAAGGTGGAGGAGGACTGTTTGAAAAGGGGGACTGTTTGAAAAGGTGGAGGAGGACTGTTTGAAAAGGGGGACTGTTTGAAAAGGTGGAGGAGGGGACTGTTTGAAAAGGTGGAGGAGGACTGTTTGAAAAGGTGGAGGAGGGGGACTGTTTGAAAAGGTGGAGGAGGACTGTTTGAAAAGGTGGAGGAGGAGGACTGTTTGAAAAGGTGGAGGAGGAGGACTGTTTGAAAAGGTGGAGGAGGGGACTGTTTGAAAAGGTGGAGGAGGAGGAGGACTGTTTGAAAAGGTGGAGGAGGGGACTGTTTGAAAAGGTGGAGGAGGGGGACTGTTTGAAAAGGTGGAGGAGGGGACTGTTTGAAAAGGTGGAGGAGGGGACTGTTTGAAAAGGTGGAGGAGGAGGACTGTTTGAAAAGGTGGAGGAGGGGACTGTTTGAAAAGGTGGAGGAGGAGGAGGACTGTTTGAAAAGGTGGAGGAGGGGACTGTTTGAAAAGGTGGAGGAGGAGGAGGACTGTTTGAAAAGGTGGAGGAGGGGACTGTTTGAAAAGGTGGAGGAGGGGGACTGTTTGAAAAGGTGGAGGAGGGGACTGTTTGAAAAGGTGGAGGAGGGGACTGTTTGAAAAGGTGGAGGAGGAGGATGATATGTCCTCTTTAAGGTCTTTGAGGTCAACAAAACGTTTCACGTGGAGAATTAAAGTCATTTTTTGTTGAATGATCCCGAACACGACGGCCATCTTTTGTGTGCAACATTACTGTTTTTAGAAGAAGGTTTCCTTCATCACTGTCTTCAGTCATCCTGTTGAACACACACAGGATGAAATACACACTTCCTGTTTGAGACAGACTCAAATCCTGAGGACGCTGACCTCCTCATCTTTAGAGAATCTGAATAAACTCACCCAGCTGTTCTTCAGAAAGTCTTTCACATTAGGATTAAGGATCGTCCGTTCTTACAACCTGGAACTAGTGTCGTTGTACAGGGCGGTCCTGGTCTTGAGACCTCTTGTTGAAGGTCTCGGTCTCTGTCTTGTCTCAGACTTGGCAGACTCTGGATTTTAAATCAAGACCACCACTGATCGACTATTTTTCCTTTTCTTTTCATTTCTGAGATTAGAAGGAAAACGTCTCTTTCTAAAAGAACAAATAACCAAGATGATGATTTTTCAGAGCTATACAGTATTATGGTTTTGGTCTTGGTCTTGTCTTGGTCTCGGAGCACTCTGGTCTCTGGTCGGTCTTGGACTGCAGCATCACATTGTGTCAGCGTTTTTAAACTGGTAAATATGATGAGAGGACGCTTTTTAAAAGTTCACAGAAGCTCTCTTGTTCTCTTCAATTTAAAAAAAATCACTTTGAAGGAACTGAAGAGTTCTCCTGAACAGAGTTCGGTTTGTCTCACACAACACGTCATCTTTTCTTCATCCTGCAGGAACACTGAGCCTCTGTTGCTCTTTACTTTCATCCTTTCTTTAAACACTTTGCTTCAGAGAAGAAACCTGATCTCAGGCTGATTTAAACCGCATCAATAAAAAGTAAATCAACACAACACTGATGTCACCATGTGGTGGACTCTGAAGCTTCAGTGTTTATCCAGCTCTGCATGGGTCTGTAAACCTTTCTGTGTTCTAACCTCTCTCCATTTTTCAAAAGCATCTCCAATATTGATCCTAGTTTGAGCACGTTTCTGCTCGTGGAGCTTATTAGAAACATGCAGAGGCTTTTTAGGTCGGGTACAATCACTTCTATCTGAACCACTTCTCTTGACCGCTTCCATCGCTGCAACACCTGTTGACCTGATAACTGCTCTCATATCTGACAAACTGAGGGGCGTCCAAAACGGGCCGTGTGGGGGGGTCACCTTAAAAGCGCCTACCTTCTCTGGTCCAAACAAATCCAGAGCATTCAGGAGCAGAATCTAAAGTTAGAAGGAGGACATACTGGCTGCTGCATTGTTGTCAGAGAAGCCAGCACTTCAACATGTTTCCTTAATGATCAGAGAGTAAGATACCTTTATCATCTCACTCTCTACACAGCTCACTGATTGGACCTTTAATGATGAAAACAGTTTCTACAGTTCACATCTGACCCCTGAAGTCTGAACCCGGGTTTACTGCGCTGACAGCAGCTTTCATCAGTTCTGATTTTCTACACCGAGGTTTGACGCTGAAGACAGAGCAGAGCAGAATTAAAGGGGTGTGTTCCGCTGTAATCGTTACCATAGTAACCAGACGACACATTCAGCTCACCTGTGTGGCTTTAACATGAGGCCTCTGAAGGCCGTTAAACTTCAACATGTGTGAGACCCTCAAACCTAAAGAAAACCAGACTCTGTGTGTGTGTGTGTGTGTGTGTGTGTGTGAGTGAGAAGAGAGAGACACACACACACACACACACACACACACACACACACACGCATGCACTCTCACACACACACACACACACGCGCACACGCACTCACACACACTTTTATAAACCCTAGTAAGTTCACTGGGTTTAGGATTAGTGTGTATGTTTGTGGGGGGTGTGTGTGTGTGTGTGTGTGTGTGTGTGTGTGTGTGTGTGTGTGTGTGTTGACTTTGCATCCATCAGTTGACTGTCAGTCAGACTTGCACTTGAGGCTGATCACTCACACACACGCACACGCACACGCACACGCACACGCACACACACACACACACACACACACACACACACACACACACACACACACACACACACACACACACACACACACACACACACACACACACACACACACACACACACACACAGAATTTCACACATTCCTGAGGTGTCTGCAGCCTGACACACCTGAAAGATGCTGATTGGTCTGATGTTTTATGGTTTGTTACACACACACACACACATACACACACACACACACACACACACACACACACACACACACACACACACACACACACACACACACACACACACACACACACACACACACACACACACACACACACACACACACACACACAGAGATAACAGCTGGATATGGTTCACCACCTCTGGGACTGAACACCTGGTTACCTTTCGTGCTGCTCAGGTGACTGACAGGTGAATGAATGTAGTTTAGTTCAGACACAGGTGACCTTGTGAAATAATGGAGCAGTTATAGAACATGTTGAGTTGAATAAAAAGAAGTCCTTTAAGACCAGACTGAGGGGGAACCTGTCCTCACTTCAAACACACTCATTATAAACTTCTTCTTCTTGTGTTTCTTTGCTCAGGATGTATTCCATTTAAACTTTCAGAATAAAACAACAAGTGTGCAGTTCAGAGTGTAACTGAATCAGTATCGATGTAGTGTCTGCTGCTCACCCGCTCAGAGGGGCCCTCTTTCCGCCGAGCTTCTCCCCGGCTCCCCTCACCCCCGCCGGCTTCCTGACGTCCATCCGGCTCCCGGAGCTCTGCCTCCTCCTGTGGTCCCGGTCCCGGTCCCGGTCCCGGGGCTGCACGCCTCCCTCCCCCCGCTCAGGAGGATGCTGAGCAGCGGTGTGCAGAGTGAAGATCCAGGTGGTCCAAAGAAAGCAGAGGAAGAGCCGCATGTTGGTTCACACCACGTGATGGACAATTCAAAAACTTTATTTAAATGTCTTTAAAATAAAAACCGTTAGTTCATGACGTCTGTGTGTACCGGACTTCAGACTAATCACTGACCCCTCAGAGACCGGCCTTTGACTTTATTCTGCTGTCAACCAATCAGAGCAGAGAGGAGCAACATCTCGACTCCTATTGGCTGTCAGCCTCAGAATCTGACTGGCCAATAGGAGCACAGAATAAAGGGAAACCGGAAGTTGTCTCTGAAGCGATGATAAAAAGAGAAACCTTCATGATTATTTCATTTTTTTTGCGATATTTGTGTTTAACGTTTTCTTTGCTTGAATGTTTGTTTTTTAGTTCTTTGATGGATGATCACGCTTCTACAATCAAATCAACCTCCTTATTACTTTAATAATATCATTTCGATTTAGCCAAGAGAAAATAATCTGAATTGCTCCACATGCATGGAGGGAATCTGACTCCAGAAATCATTGTTTAAATAAATCATTTAAAAAAAATGAAATTACTAATAATGATGAACAAAAAAGTTTAAATAGAGATAAATATATTTGTACATTATCGATATCTAAAAATATGCTGAATCTATTTTTTTAAATCCCAGTAAATGGAAATAGTTGCCAAAATAAGTAAATATATGACTCAACAATTTAATGAATGAGTCATTGATTATACCAAAATATTATCAGAGTTCAGTGTGATATAATGAATAATTACTTCATCCTGTTTATGAACCTTATCTGTTTAATATCTCCCTTTATATGCTATTTCATCAAATACATTTTAGCATTATTTCTAATTATTTACGTTTGATTTTATCACTTTGAAACCTGAGTTTTTAATCTGTAATTATTTATTTGTGTATTATTTTTATTTTCTCAACATTTCTTTCATTTTTATTTCTTTTATATAATTCTTTATATGTTTTTTTTTTTTTAATCTCTTTTGCACTTTAACAAAAGTAGTCACTTGATTTGCACAGCTCTCTTTTTAAAAACAATCCAGGAGAGTATGTTTACAAGATTGTTTACATTCTGTTATAAGCCTTATTTGTTTATTGTTATTTATTTGCTACTAAGAAGTAATGCTAAGCTAAATTCTGGATGTATATATTTATTTCTTGTCTTATTTAAATATATTTTTTAGGGTTTTATTCTATTTGAGACTTTTGTTTTGAAGTCTAGGACAGGAAGTAGGAAGTAGCATTAATGCTAACTTGATGCTAGTTGTTGTGAGACCGGACTGGAGCTGGAACAGTCTTTGTTTTTAGATAGAAAGTAAATTAATGTGTTAAACAGCTGAATGTTAACGTGACTGGAGCTCTTTATAGATCAGACACACACACACACACACACACACACACACACACACACACACACACACACACACACACACACACACACACACACAGGTGATGGATCTGTTCGACGACCTGCCGGAGCCCACACAGAGCTGCGGTGAGTCAAACAACACGGTCAAAATGTTTTTAAAGAAATCATCAAAACATCTTTTATTAGATTTATTATCATCGATATACGATACTAGTAAAAATACAACGATTATCGAAACGATACAACGATTATCGAAACCTCTTCGTTACCATGGCAACACAAACTGCGTCCCGTGAGGCTCACACAGTGTCCGGTCATTTCCTGTTTTTTATTACCAATTACAGACAAACTCCGTCATGATCAGCTGGGATTGTATGGAGGACGAGATCTGACAGAAGTGTAAATAAATAAATAAATAAATAATTAAATAATTAAATGCGTGAATAAATAAATAAAAGAATGAATGAATAAATAATTAAATGCGTGAATAAATAAATAAAAACTAGTAAATAAATGGGACATAAATAATTCAATGTCTTCAATTTATTTCTACATTTATTTATTTCCACATTTGTTCATCCTGGCACATTTTTATATAGAATTTCTTAAACATACAAGAATACGTGTTAAAATGTTACAATTCACTGAGCAGACACTTTTATCCAAAGCGACGTACATCAGAGAGTACGAACATACAACATGAAATAAAATAAAAATAGATAAAAATCCAAAGAAAAGGTACAAAGAGAGAAAAGATAATTACATTCAGATTTAGAAAAGAAAAAATAATGCTAATAATAAGAAAAAAATAATACTAATAAAATTGAAATAAAACCGTAAATAGAATGGGGCAGGGGGTGGGGGGGTGGGGGGGGTTGTTCTTTCACTATTCTCTTAATTTAATATAATTTAATGTACATACCTGTTATTATTCACCTTCATCTGTTCCTTTATCCATTTACTTGTATTTCTTTTTTCAGCGTCTTCATTTCAGCTCACGTCCTTTGGCTTTTATTTTGGTTCTTCTTCAGGTCTAATTTCAGCAGCTTCACTATCGGCCACCAAAGAAGAAGAAGAAGAAGATGAAGAAGAAGAAGAAGACAAGGAGGAAGAGAAAAGATTAAAAAGAAAGCATGACGATGCAGATTGTCACGAGAAGCGGGAGGACGAGGAGCAGGCGGAGATCAAGAAAGTTTACAAAGAAGGTTTTCAGCTCTTCCACCACAATGTTTGTTTGCTCTTTTTCCTCTTTTTAAGCGTCTGAGTAGTTGGAGTTATGACGTGATGACGAGTGTGAGGACTGACGTGTGTGTTGTGGTTCCAGGTCTCCCCGTGCTCAAGGGCTTCGTGGCGGCGAGGCGGGGCGAGCGGGACGAGATGCAGGACGCTCACGTGCTGCTGCCGGACATGAGTGTGTGTCTGTGTGCTCTGCCTGGACATGTGTAAGTGTGTGTGTGTGTGTGTGTGTGTGTGTGTGTGTGTGTGTGTGTGTCTGTGTCCCTTTGATGTGTCCCCTGTTCCCCGCAGGTCTCAGGTTTCCTACTTCGCGGTGTTCGACGGTCACGGAGGAGCTCGAGCATCTCGATTCGCTGCTGAAAACCTCCACGCCAACCTGGCCAAGAAGTTCCCGAGCGGTGAGTTTGAGTCGTCTCAGCAGGTGTGAAGCTGCTCTGACGCTCTGATGCTCTGACGCTCTGAAGCTGCTCTGATGCTCTGACGCTCTGACGCTGCTCTGACGCTCTGACGCTGCTCTGACGCTCTGACGCTCTGACGCTCTGACGCTGCTCTGACGCTCTGACGCTCTGAAGCTGCTCTGACGCTCTGAAGCTGCTCTGACGCTCTGAAGCTGCTCTGACGCTCTGAAGCTGCTCTGACGCTCTGACGCTCTGACGCTCTGAAGCTGCTCTGACGCTCTGACGCTCTGACGCTCTGAAGCTGCTCTGACGCTCTGAAGCTGCTCTGACGCTCTGACGCTGCTCTGACGCTGCTCTGACGCTGCTCTGACGCTGCTCTGACGCTGCTCTGACGCTCTGACGCTGCTCTGACGCTGCTCTGACGCTGCTCTGACGCTCTGAAGCTGCTCTGACGCTCTGACGCTCTGACGCTCTGACGCTGCTCTGACGCTCTGACGCTGCTCTGACGCTCTGACGCTGCTCTGACGCTCTGACGCTCTGACGCTCTGACGCTGCTCTGATGCTGCTCTGACGCTCTGACGCTCTGACGCTGCTCTGACGCTCTGACGCTCTGACGCTCTGACGCTCTGAAGCTGCTCTGACGCTCTGACGCTCTGACGCTCTGACGCTGCTCTGACGCTCTGACGCTCTGACGCTCTGACGCTCTGACGCTCTGACGCTCTGACGCTGCTCTGACGCTTTAGTGTTTAAACGGTGTCGTCGTGTCTTCCAGGAGAGAAAGAGACGTTTGACAAGCTGATGAAGAAATGTCTTCTGGACACTTTCAGACAGACGGATGAAGATTTCCTGAAGAAAGCATCGAGCCAGTAAGACGACGCAGCCTCACAGCGAGCAGCAGGCGGGATCATACACTTCAACATATCATTACTCAGAGTTTCACTAGTGTTTGTCTAAGTGAACACAGCAGGATATAATCAGGAGAATTCACCTTGTACTGACTATTTGTCCAAAAACTAAAAAAATGTAAATAAACTAATATCAAACATAATCAAATGAGCACTGATGCATCATGGGGGATGTGATGTACACAGGAGACCTGGCTCCAGCAGCCTCTCATAGGCCCACCCAGGTGCATGCTGGTCCTCTACCTGCCTCTTACTTAAATAACCTCTGGTGCCCACAGTGTTACCAAATACTAATGCAAAACTAAATTTACTAAACAAACAACAAAAGAGAATACTACCCAAAATCTATTTGAAATAAAGAAAACGTGTCGAATAATTAAATAAACAACAACACCTAAATATTAGTCAACTAAATACCAAAACTAATTCTAACAACAATTAAGTAGCTCCAACACACCTGGAGTGAGTAGGAGGGGGTGGTGACGTTTATTCCCTGAGACCATAGACTGTCTGCACGCCATGAAACTGAAACTGAACCTTGATGATTTGTTTTCAATCCCTCTGATCTACAGCATCAGATCTTTGAGATTTTTTCATTCATTTAAAATTTCAGTTTGAATAAAATGACCGTTCTGTATCCGTGTTGTTAAACAGGAAGCCGGCGTGGAAGGACGGCTCGACGGCGACCTGCGTGCTGGTGGTGGACGACACGGTGTACGTGGCCAACCTGGGAGACAGCAGGGTGGGATTCTGTTTATGTCACCACGTTACATGAAAACATCAGTCAGACGTGTGAAAGACGACGTGGTGTCTCTGTGTGTGTGTGTGTGTGTGTGTGTGTGTGTGTGCAGGCGGTGCTGTGTCGGGCGGAGGCGGCGGCGGGAGCAGACGGAGAGAAGAGGTCGCTGACTTTGTCTCTGAGCAGAGAACACAACCCGACCATCTACGAGGAGAGGATGAGGATCCAGAGAGCCGGAGGAACCGTCAGGTACCAGGAGACGAGAAAATATCAAAGAAGTTAGTGAAAACATCCTGATTATTCATGTGTGTGTGTGTGTGTGTGTGTGTGTGTGTGTGTGTGTGTGTGTGTGTGTGTGTGTGTGTGTGTGTGTGTGTGTGTGTGTGTGTGTGTGTGTGTGTGTGTGTGTGTGTGTGTGTGTGTGTGTGTGTGTGTGTGTGTGTGTGTGTGTGTGTGTGTGTTTCAGGGACGGCAGGGTGCTGGGTGTCCTCGAGGTGTCTCGTTCTATCGGTGACGGTCAGTATAAACGCTGTGGAATCATTTCCACCCCCGACCTGAGGAGGGTTCAGCTCACAGCCAATGACAGGCAAGAACACGCCCTCTAAGCTCTGATTGGTTAGAGGGTGTTTATCTCACCTCGGTTAATGAAAACATGGCTGCTGCTGTTTGTTGCAGAAGCTTCCTGTTGATGTTTATCTTCTCTCTGCAGGTTCATCATCCTCGCCTGTGACGGTTTGTTCAAAGTGTTTTCTGCTGATGAAGCCGTGAAGTTCGTCCTCAACGTCCTGCAGGTTTCTCTCTTTTCTTAATGTCATGACATGAAGCAGAAAATACAGACTTCCTAGGCATCATGGGAACTGTAGTTTCATCTGTGTGTGTCCTACCCCCCCATGCAGGAGGGGAGTGTGGAGCAGAAGGAGGCGCTGACGGAGGAGGAGCTGCGGTTTGACGCCGCCTGCCAACAGTTGGCGAGTGAGGCTGTGAGGCGGGGCTGTGCCGACAACGTCACTGTGATCCTGCTCTCTATCACGTTCTGAAGATATACATCAACACACACTTAAAGTTCTTCATGAAAATACACACACACACACACACACACTGACACACACACACACTGACACACACACACTGACACACACACACACACACACACACACACACACACACACACACACACTGACACACACACACACACACACACACACACACACACACACACACACACACTGACACACACACACACACACACACACACACACACACACACACACACACACTGACACACACACACACACACACACACACACACACTGACACACACACACACACAACACACACACACACACACACTGACACACACTGACACACACACACACACACACAAACACACACACTGACACACACACACACACACACTGACACACACACACACACACACACTACACACACACACACACACACACACACACACACACACACACACACACACACACACTGACACACACACACACACTGACACACACACACACACACACACACACACACACTGACACACACACACACACACACACACACACACACACACACACACACACACACACACACACACACTGACACACACACACACACACACACTGACACACACACACACACTGACACACACACTGACACACACACACACACACACACACACACACACTGAGACACTGAGCGTCTCCTGGTTGTCTTTTCTGTTTTACAATAAAAACTTTTTTTTAATCTCTGCTGTTGAAATGATTTATTCACCTGTTTGTTGTTTTCAATGTTGAATTTCTTCAACTTAGATCACAAAAGGTTTAAAGTGTTCAAAACAAAGTGTGTGTGTGTGTGTGTGTGTGTGTGTGTGTGTGTTACAAAATGATGAATAACAACAAATTCAATAAATCGTAGCAGCACACAGATCATTTTTAAAGCTCCTCCTACAAAATGATGTCTCAAGCTAAGTTGTGAGTTTGCCTGGGGGCGTTTACAAAAATACAATAAAGTGACTCCATTATCTTGACTCTATTTGTCAGTTTTGTTATTTTTGATTATTTCTTTTTTCTTTTCGTGCTCTGAATGTTCTTAATATTCTAATAATCTGTTAACCATGTAAAGCCTTTTAAATGGCTCTACGTTTTGATGTTACCTTGCCACCTTGCTACCTTGCCACCTTGCTGTGCAGATAAATAACTGTCCCCTGCAGTACCACCCCGGACCGCCAGGTGTCGCTGTTCCCCCACCATTTGGATGGGAGCCAAAACCACCCGGACATTAGGCGGAAACAGTCAGTCAATGAGCAACAACAGCCGCGGGCTGCAGGATGCTCAGACAGCTGTTACATTAACAAACACACCCAACATCGATTCATTGACGTTTTCATAAAAAGAGCGTCAACATGCGTGACGGGCAGGAGCGCGTGCACGACAGCTGATCGATCAGCTGTTTGGGAAAATATCGATTAGGCTGTTTTGAAGACGTTTTAAAACATGGACTCACTGCTAGACTTTGAGGAGTGTGTCAAAGACTCTCCTGAGTTCAGGTGAGTCAAAAAATACATGATGCGTCTTCAAACCGCGCATGTGCAGAAGTTGTGATGATGACTGTGTTATTGATGTGTTCAGGATGAAGCTGCAGCTGTTTGAGGCTGATGTGTCCGAGCTGGAGACTCAACTGGAGAAGGTACAAAAACTTCTGCTTTCAAGAGAAGCTTTAATTACTGCAGATGTTCCTGTTCTTTATTAAAGGACCAATCAGAGAGCTGTGTAGAGAGTGAGATGATAAAGGTATCTTACTCTCTGATCATTAAAGGTCCAATCAGTGAGATGTGTAGAGAGTGAGATGATAAAGGTATCTCACTATCTGATCATTAAAGGTCCAATCAGTGAGATGTGTAGAGAGTGAGATGATAAAGGTATCTTACTCTCTGATCATTAAGGAAACATGTTGAAGTGCTGGCTTCTCTAACAACAATGCAGCAGCCAGTATGTCCTCCTTCTAACTTTAGATTCTGCTCCTGAATGCTCTGGATTTGTTTGGACCAGAGAAGGTAGGCACTTTTAAGACCCCCTCACACAGCCGTTTTGGACACCCCTCAGTTTGTCAGATATGAGAGCAGTTATCAGGTCAACAGGTGTTGCAGCGATGGAAGCGGTCAAGAGAAGTGGTTCAGATAGAAGTGATTGTACCCGACCTAAAAAGCCTCTGCATGTTTCTAATAAGCTCCACGAGCAGAAACGTGCTCAAACTAGGATCAATATTGGAGATGCTTTTGAAAAATGGAGAGAGGTTAGAACACAGAAAGGTTTACAGACCCATGCAGAGCTGGATAAACACTGAAGCTTCAGAGTCCTCCACATGGCGACGTCAGTGTTGTGTTGATTTACTTTTTATTGATGTGGTTTAAATCAGCCTGAGATCAGGTTTCTTCTCTGAAGCAAAGTGTTTAAAGAAAGGATGAAAGTAAAGAGCAACAGAGGCTCAGTGTTCCTGCAGGATGAAGAAAATGTTTAGAATTTAAACTGCAGTACTCATTTTAAACACTAGGGGTCAGAGTTACATACTGCTCCTTTAATTGAGTTATTATTGTTTTCTTACCTCGACACCTGTCACTGTATCTACTTCTTATTCTGCTCTGCTAACGTTACTACTCATTAATCTGTCAATCCGTCCAATCAGGTGATGAAGCTGTGCAGTAAGATGGTGGAGGCGGGACAAGCGTACAACGCAGCCAATCAGCTGTTTCTCAATGGCCTTG
>NC_089205.1:29737630-29740130 GCF_963930695.1 Labrus bergylta
GTGATGACGATGGTGATGATGATGATGATCATGGTGATGATGGTGGTGATGATGATGGTGATGATGGTGATGATGATGATGATGATGGTGATGATCATGTGATGCAGGCTGATGATGATCGATGCTGAGATGATGGTGATGTTGATGATGGTGATGATGGTGATGATGATGATGATGAGACTATGATGCAGTGATGATCTGTGATGATGATGATGATGATGCATGATGATGATGATGGTAGTGGTGATGATGATGATGGATGATGATGATGATGATGATGATGATGCAGCTGGTGATGATGCATGATGCATGCATCGATCGATGATGATGCATGATGATTATGATGCATCGATCGATGATGCATGCAGTCGATCGATGCATGATGCATCGATGATGATCAGGTGATGATCAGGTAGATGCATGATCGATCGATCGATGATGATGATGCATGATCAGCATCGATGATGCATCGATGATTGTCGATGATGATGCTGCATGCATGCTGATCATCGATCGATCGATGATGATGATCGATGCTGATGATGATGCTGGCATCGATGATGATGATGCATCGATGCATGATGATCGATCGATCAGCATGATCAGCTTGATGCATGCATCAGCATGCACTGTGCAGCTGCATGCATGCATGATGATGATGATGCATGCATCGATGATGATCGATCGATCGATGATGATGATGCATCGATGATGATGGTGATGATGATGGTGGTCGATGATGGTCGATCATGCATCGAGTGATCGATGATGATGCATGGATGATGATGCATGATGCTGGTGATGCTGATGATCGATCGATGATGATGATGATGCATGATGCTGGATGATCGATCGATGCATGATCGATGATGCTGCATCGATCGATGATCGATCAGTATGATCGTGATCGATGCATCGATCATGCATGCATTGATGATGATGATGCATGCATGCATCAGCTTCATCGATCAGCTGATCGATGCATGATCGACTAGTGCATCATGCATCAGCATGATGTAGTGATGATGCATGCATCGATCGATGCTGATGCATCATCATGCATGATCGATAGATAAGAATATGACTCTGACTGTAGACATCACCGCAATCTTGCTCCCCTTCTTGCGGAGACAAGGAGGGAGTTCTGTTCGTATCGGGAGGCTCCTCGGAGACCAGCAGCCCGTGAAGAGTGCTCAGGTTCTCCCCTCGTCAAGCTGCGCCGCCGCCGAGCGACGCGAGTCATCTGCTGCTCGCCCACCCGCAAATGTACCAACCCTTTGCCCTGGACCTACTGTCTGCAGGTACCCACACACCCACCACCCACACACACACACACCACACCACACACACACAGAGCGACCCTTATGTCTCACCTCAGACCAAACAGTCTGGACGTTTAGATTTCATATCTTCTTTTTACAGCTCAACACCTTCAAGACTCAGCAGAGAATCGACATCTTGAACTCAGTGAGTCAGAGCATCACCTGTGTTTGAAACAGAATCAGAGTCAGGGATTGGCTGATCTTGGCAGTAAAGTATTTTGTCTGTTTCAGGTGTTCTCTTTCGTCCATGCTCAGTTCACCTTCTTCCACCAGGGCTTCGACCTGCTCAGAGACATGGAGCCCACCATGAAAACCATGGCAGCACAGGTGATCATCTCTGAGCTCATATATCTCTGTCTCATATGTCCTCTGATAGTTTCCCCTCCTCTCTCATGTATCCTCTTTGTTTGTGTCTCTGTCCTGTCCTCAGCTGTCTCACCTATCGTCAGACTGTGCAGCTAAAAGGAAAGACCTGGAGAACACGCACCTGCTGGTCCAACAGAGGGTAAGAGCAGACTTTCACTCTGATGGTTCATTGGTCCGTTCGGGTCTCTGCAGCAAAGACCTGACGGGTTTAAAGATGATCTTTCCAGATGTTCCTGTGGTGTGACCCGGAGTGTGTGTGTGTGTGTGTGTGTGTGTGTGTGTGTGTGTGTGTATGTGTAGGATGCTTCAGGTGAGCGATGGTCAGCCCGTGTGAGAGCGACGCCATCATCCAGGGTTACCTGTTCAAACGCTCCCGCAGGAAATCCAAAACCTGGAAGAGGTAAGAACACAATGCTACTGTTCTCTTCTGTTACCTGTGTGTGTGTGTGTGTGTGTGTGTGTGTGTGTGTGTGTGTGTGTGTGTGTGTGTGTGTGTGTGTGTGTGTGTGTGTGTGTGTGTGTGTGTGTGTGTGTGTGTGTGTGTGTGTGTGTGTGTGTGTGTGTGTGTGTGTGTGTGTGTGTGTGTGTGTGTGTGTGTGTGTGAACCTTGACTTTGATGTTTCTTCTTCTACTTCTTTCAGATGCTGGTTTTCCATCAGAGACAATCAGCTGATTTACAGAAAGTCTCTCAAAGTAAGAAAGACAAACATCAGGATGTTTCCTTCAGGATGTTTCCTTCAGGATGTTTCCTTTAGGATGTTTCCTTTAGGATGTTTCCTTCAGGATGTTTCCTTTAGGATGTTTCCTTTAGG
>NC_089205.1:29747630-29769854 GCF_963930695.1 Labrus bergylta
TAACAGAACCAAACATCATTCCTTAAATGTTGTTACAAAATGTACAAATGTTGATGATGAAGTTTGGGACGCTTACTGTGCTAACTGTTAGCATGCTAACTGTTAGCATGCTAACTGTTAGTCTTTCTTAAGTTAACAGGAAAAACTTGACTGAGATAAAGGATCTCTTTAACATGAGTGTCCTGAGTGAAGACCGGCAGCAGCTCGTTTTAACACAGATCATCATGTGATCGCTCTCAGAGTCAAAGCATCAACGACCTGATGCAGCGTCCTGCAACACCTTTAAACTACTTTAAAAAGATTTCACCTAGTCCATACGTAGGCTGACGTATTTTTAAAAACTGAGCTTTTCCTCCATTGTTTTACAATATAATACCGTCCACTAGGTCAGGAGGAATTCGAGGGCGATTTGAATGTGTCTTATAAAACGATGAGTCACGAGAGACTTGAGAATAGAAATAAGACAAAAGCTCCTTTTGGACCGGGGGAACTTTCCTCCAGAACTCATTCAGACTGCAGGAACCAGAGTCTTAGTTTAGTTCTGGGGTAAAAGATCTACCTCTAGGGGGGGGGTAGTACTTCCTAAAGGTCCTGGGACTTTGGCAGCCAGGGCATGCAGCCCCTGCAAAGTGCTGGATGTCTCTGATTGGTCAGACAGAGCAGGGTGTTAGATCCCTCTCTGTGTTTTTCCTCCTTTCTATCGTTAATCAATGAAACCATTTGAAAAGCAGTACGGACTGATTTGAATAATGTTCTCGGGACTTCAGGCAGCGGTGGAAATGACTCTGAGGACCAGGAACCTTTTAGATCCTTGAAGAGAAGTCCCTGAACCTTTTAGTTCTAGGGACCTTTGGTGGAAAAGGGGTTTTAGACTCTTATTAAGATCGGAGTGATAAAAAACAGTGACTGAACTCATCGTCTTTAAATATGAATGATATTTATAAATAACTCAGGTCAGAGGTCATTTGTCTCTTTTCAGTCGACACACGTCCTGAGTGTCGATAACTTCATGAGGTTATCCTGTTTTTTTTGTTTTTTTACTATTTCACACGTTACAGAAGGAAAGACGCTCGTTCTGCTGCATCACTTGTAGAGACTATATTCTAAATCTGTATTTAAACACTTTAACTCAGATTCTCATTGGATCAAAACGTTTTATTATATTTCATTTTTAGTGGTCAATGTCATTTTAATCAGAGGCGTACAGGTTGAAGAGTCTCCTAGACCCAGAGATCAGTGTGTGGAGTCCCCGCTCATTTTTCTTAAACTCCATGTTTCCTGTATTTTCTCGTTTATTTAAAAAAAAAGGGATTTTTGTGAAGCTGCTTTTATCAAGTTTTAAAGGTCACATATCCTCCTCCTCTTCAGTTTCAATAAGTCTCTGAGCTCCTCAAAACATGTGTGAGAAGTTTCTTGTTCTAAATCCACTCTGATTCTGTATTTGATCATGTCTATAAACCCCTCTATTTCAGCCCTGCTCAGAACAGGCTGTTTCTGTGTCTGTACCTTTAAATATGTAAATGAGCTGTGTCTGACCACGCCCCCTCTCTGGAAGGGCTTGGGTGTACTCGGTCTTTCTCGCTCCATGTCCTATTGTTTACGGTCAGAAGGCAGACTCAGAGGGCAGAACAAACACCTAGCTATGGGAGTGTCACCCACCTGGGGGAGGGGCTACTGCCCTTTGTGATGTCATGAAGGGAACATCTTCAAACGGCCTGTTTGAGCACACATTTTCTGTGAAAAGTGGAGCAGGCAGAAGACGGAGAGGATGGACTTTTCTCATGATTGAGGGGTTTGTAGACAGAATAGAGACACATGTTAGAGTTAGAGGAACATGGAGAAGAGGATTTTAAATATGTGACCTTTAAAGTTTAAAGACGGGTGTGTGTTACAGTCGGACTGGGTAGTTTGCTGTGATTATATAAAGTGTTTGATGTTGAAGAATTTTTACAGACTGTAGAGAGAGAATGAAGATGGATTTATAAATCTGCTAAAAACATTTCCTGTATCATTTCAAAACATTTGTGAGTGTGGAGCAGAAAGAAGTGTAAACTCTGCTTCAGGGTGGATTTATTATTCCTCATTTCATTTCTGTGACTAATGTGATGCTACTGCTTAATAAAGCCACTAAACACACGATGTGTCTGCTGTTTATTGTTCACTGTGACGACCCCTCCACACCACTAGGGGTCCCCGTGATGCTGGTTCTGTTTTTACAGATAATGGATTGTCTTTGTTCCTTTTTCAGAGAACATGAGTTATTCATTTCTGTCAGGACCTAAAGACAATTTACACCAACATCTTAAAAAGTGGATCTGGAGGAAATGACCAACCCTGACTTGGAAGTTTGAGAGTTCTGCATGTCACCCCTCACTCTCTCTCTGATGAAGGCAAAAGAAAAGAGTTCAAAGTTTTGAAAATCCTCATGTTCTGTTTTTATTTACATTTCACACAACGTCCCGACTCTTTATGTAACGAGGTTGTTAAAAGATAAAAAGTATAATCGTCCGCGTAAATATGAAATCTGATCATGAAACATCTGCAGGCTGACACACAAAACATTTATACAGACGTTTAAGTGTCACACAAACTAACTTTCTCTCCCAGGAAGATAATGTTCTTTCTGGTATTTCAAATGTCCCACACTCTGCTCACACCTCAAACGCCCCTCAGTCCTGCCCCTTCTTTTTCTTCTTTTTCTCCTTCAGCTCCCCGTCTGTCACTTCTTCTGTGGTTTTTCTCTTCTGCCTCTCCTCCACACACTCCATGGTGTCCCACACCTCGTCCTCCTCCCCCTCCCCTTCCTCCTTCACCTCCTGTGACCCCGCCTCCCCTCTGGCCCCGCCCACCTCCTCCAGGTCTTTGCTGGAGAGCAGGACGCAGTTGAGGCGGGACTTGAGGTAGACTTTGTGCTGCAGCTTGCGGTCCTCCAGGCTGTGGATGCGGAGGAAGCGGTCCAGGCCGCAGGACGCCACCACGGGCTGGGAGGGGTGACACTGCAGCGCCCGCACGCCGCCCGCCAGCCCCTTCAGACAGCCGCGGACCAACCCTTTCCTCAGGTCCAGCAGGGCGATGTGACCGTGGGTGTTTCCCACCACCACAGTATTCCCGTCAGCGGGCAGGGACAGAGCGGTGAGCGGGTACTCGCCGTACTCGGCCTCCAGGACAGGACGCCGCTGAGGAGAGGCGGGGTCGTACACGTGGACCTGGGGGAGGAGCCGACAGAAAACAACGTTAAAAATGTTACCAGGAAGACTATCTAATGAAGACGGGGAGGAGCCAGGTCGGATGTTTTTAACTTAAAGATGTAAACAAACTAATTTTCAGTTTGATTCTCTTACAGGCTGATGTGGCGTTCAAAGACCCGTCACTCGGTCAGATTTGTAAGCACTAAACATTTCTTCTGTTTTCTCCTCACTTCTTTTTCAGCGTTCTTCAGAAACATGCTGACACAACGATGTGATTCACAACCGACATGTGGTCGTGCAGGGAGGATCTTTAGATTAGAGGGTTCTTGTCTCGTTTAAAGAGGCGTCAGGAATGTGTCAAATATATTACCAAAGCAACAACAAATAATACAACAGTAATAATGAAAAGTAATAATTAGCAATTCAATATTTTAACAATGAAAAAAATAAAAATAAAAAACAATAAAAATAAAATAAGATAAAAAATAATAAACAAATAATAAATATAAAATAAAATAATAATAATAATAAATGAAATATACATAAAATAATAAATAATCTCTCTCTCACCTGGTGGTAGCCCGTGCAGGTGACCACTTTGTCCGAGTCGGGGATGAACGCCATGTCTCTGACCCAGTGCGGTCGCTTCAGATCCAGCCAGTCGTCTCTCAGGTTTTTTGCGGTGAACACGGGCTTCTCTGGTTTCTGCAGGTCCCAGATCTTCAGGTTGTTGTCCTTCCCACCCGTGGCGACCTTATGGCGGTGTGCCGGGCTCTGCCGCATCCTGCACACGTTCTTCCCCACATCCAGCTCCGTCACGGGCTCGCTGCTGTCCTCCCTCCAAACCTTAAGGGCGAGACGTGAACACATTTCAAACAAGCGCCAATCAGGCGTCAGACGAGTCCACAGGACTTTCACACTCTGGATATCTGTCATAGAATTACATTCTGGAAGTCTGAAATGACCTGAAACTAAAATAGAAGTCCTGAGAAGCCCACCCTGCAGACACCTGGTTCAGACTGAACAACAAAAACCTCATCTCTGCCCTTTAAAGCATTTCAGAAGGTGTGCAGGTCTGATATGGCTGATGGATTCATTCCTCTCCTAACCATCTGTCTGATGACATAGTTCAAGTTTCTTCTTGAGAAGACCGATTAATCCACCAGCTGAGAATATCGGCTGATCAGCGAATCCAGTGACGATCTGTATCAGCTAATGTATCACAGATATAACTCCATTTATTCACCAGTCAAATATCATTTAATTAGGGCGCTGGTGGTGCAGTGGTTGGTGTGCACGCCCATGTATGGAGGCGACAGTCTTCCAAGCGGGTGGCCCAGGTTCAAGTCCGGCCTGTGGCTCCTTTCCCGCATGTCAATCCCTTCTCTCTCTCTCTCTCTCTCTCTGATTTCTGACTCTATCCACTTTCCTGTCTCTACAATAAAGGAACAAAAAGTCCAAAAAAAAATCTTTAAAAAAAAAATATATACATATCTATATATATATAATTTAATTAGAGTTTCTTTGTATTAGGGCGCTGTATGGAGCATATGAGCAGTTACTCTCCAGTCGAGTGATCATCTTGTCTTCATTAAATATTTTCCCCGAGTGTTTGATAAGTGAGGGATCAACACAATAAATGTGTTTATATATCTCAAACACTGAAGAGTGATCTAAGATATCGTCTGATCTATCTGTCTGTTTCCTCTTCCTAAAACCATGATCAGTATCTGCTATATAAACCACTAAACTAACAGAGACAGTTCACATCTGTAAAGGTGTTTCTGTGATGGAGCTTTGGTGTCTTTGGGGAGATAAATCCTCACACACAAACACATCACAATATAAAACTGATGCTGCCTTCAAGTGCTCCTCAGGAAACATCGTATTAACCGGCTTAACGAGTTACGAGCTCGTGAACGACCTCCAGAGTCTGAAAGTCACTTCCATGATACTCGAGGTGTGACGTTTCAGGGAGAACGCTTCAAGAGAGTCTCAACAAGACGGCGAAAAATATAAATATACATTTATTAAAAGTAGTAAAGTCGTTTATTTGAAGTAGTTATAAATCTTAGTTTGTGCATCTATCAGCTGAAGCAAGCAGGTAAACCATGAGTCTAAATCACACCAGGTGAGAATGTACTTGAAGGCAGCATACGATACGTATTAGTAAAACGATATTGAGACCTCTTTCTGTTCCCATGGTAACAAACAAACTGAAGTCATAGGAACTCAATAAAAGTTGATTTCTGGATTTTAATTATCCACGACTTCTCCCCCCCACCCCCCCCCTCCCCCCCCCCCTCTCTGTCTGTCTGTCTGTCTGTCTGTCTGTCTGTCTCTCTCTCTCTCTCTCCCTCTCTCTCTCTCTGTCTCTCTCTCCCTCCCTCTCTCTCTGTCTCTCTCTCTCTCTCTCTGTCTCTCTCTCTCTCTCCCTCCCTCTCTCTCTCTCTGTCTCCCCCCCCCCCTCTCTCTCTGTCTCTCTCTCTCTGTCTCCCCCCCCCTCTCTCTCTCTGTCTCTCTCTCTCTCTGTCTCTCTCTCTCTCTGTCTCTCTCTCTCTCTCTCCCTGTCTGTCTGTCTCTCTCCCTCTCTCTCTCTCTCTCTCTCTCTCTCTCCCTGTCTGTCTCTCTCCCTCTCTCTGTCTCTGTCTCCCCCCCCCCTCTCTCTCTCTCTCTCTCTCTCTCTCTCCCTGTCTCTCTCTCTCTCTCTCTCTGTCTCTCTCTCCGTCTGTCTCTCTCCCTCTCTCTCTCTCTCCCTCCCTCTCCGTCTGTCTCTCCCTCCCTCTCTCTCTCTCTCTGTCTCTCTCTCCCTCCCTCTCTCTCTCTCTCTGTCTCCCCCCCTCTCTCTCTGTCTCTCTCTCTCTCTCTCTCTCTGTCTCTCTCTCTCTGTCTCCCCCCCCCTCTCTCTCTCTGTCTCTCTCTCTCTCTCTGTCTCTCTCTCTCTCTCTCCCTCTCTGTCTCTCTCCCTCTCTCTCTCTCTCTCTCTCTCTCTCCCTGTCTGTCTCTCTCCCTCTCTCTGTCTCCCCCCCTCTCTCTCTCTGTCTCTCTCTCTCTCTCTGTCTCTCTCTCCGTCTGTCTCTCTCCCTCTCTCTCTCTCTCCCTCCCTCTCCGTCTGTCTCTCCCTCCCTCTCCCGTCTGTCTCTCCCTCCCTCTCTCTCTCTCCCTGTCTGTCTGTCTGTCTGTCTCTCTCTCTCTCTCTCCGGTCTGTCTCTCCCTCCCTCTCTCTCTCTCTCTCTGTCTCTCTCTCTCCCTGTCTGTCTCTCTCCCTCTCTCTCTCTCCCTCTCTCTGTCTCTCCCTGTCTGTCTGTCTCTCTCTCTCTCTCTCTCTTCCGTCTGTCTCTCCCTCCCTCTCTCTCTCTCTCTCTCTGTCCTCTCTCTCTCTGTCTCTCTCTCTCTCTCCTCTCTCTCTGTCTCTCTCTGTCTCTCTCTCTCTCTGTCTCTCTCCTCTCTCTCTCTGTCTGTCTGTCTCTCTCTCTCTCTCCGTCTGTCTCTCCCTCCCTCTCTCTCTCTCTCTGTCTCTCTCTCTCTCCGTCTGTCTCTCTCTCCCTGTCTGTCTCTCTCCCTCCCTCTCTCTGTGTCTCTCCCTCTCTCTCTCTCTCCCTCTCTCTCTCCCTCTCTTGTGTGTGTGTGTGTTGAGTGTGTGTGTGTGTGTGTGTGTTGAGTGTGTGTGTGTGTGTTGAGTGTGTGTGTGTTGAGTGTGTGTGTGTGTGTGTGTGTTGAGTGTGTGGTGTGTGTGTTGGTGTGTGTGTGTGTGTGTGTGTGTGTTGAGTGTGTGTGTTAGATGTCAACGTGTCCATACACACCCGCAGAGTCCCGCACTCCCGCAGGTGACCCACGTGGACCCGTCCAGAACCTCCAGTCCGGTGAAGCCTCCCTCCTCCGGCCCCCCGCAGCGCCGGCTCTCCGTGAACGATCCCTTCTCGGTGCTGAAGGTCTTCACGGTTCCGTCCACGGAGCCCACCAGCAGCTCGCTCTGAGCCGGGTCGCCCCAGCACAGAACCCGGACCTCCTGGTCCCGGCTCAGGTGGCTCGTGTTGCAGAAGTTGGAAGGCCTGTTTCCGGGACAGACTGACCCCCTTCAGGATGCCGGTCTCTGAGCCGAGCCACACCGAGCACAGGCGGCTCGTGTCCCCCATCTTACCCGGGTTAAATGGACCGGAAACTGCACAGAAACCAGGACTCTACGAGACTCAGGACTGTTTCTAAAAACACGCGTGGTTCCTCTGTGGACTGGCGTCGCGCGCGAAAGACGTCACTCGGCAGGTTTTTTTTTTTGTTTAAACTTTATTGATAAAACAAAACAATCGAATATCATTGAAATTACAAACTTTTCTTAAACTTATTTTACATGTAAACATATAAAATAAAAACGACGCTGTTATCAACCTCTTTACTTTATTACCAACATGTCATTATTATTATAAACTCCCCTTAAAAACATATTTTTAATTAAATTAGAAAGTTATTTAAGGCTCTTTTGATCCTTCTGAATAACTCGAGATTTACATTAAAACCCAAACATTTTCAGCTTATTTAATTAATTAATTAAATTTATTATTATTATTAATAATTATTATATATTTGTTTTTTATTAATTAATTTATTATTATTATTATTTATTTTATTTATATTATTGTTTATATATTATTATTATTTTATTTATTTATTTATTTCAAGTTAATTTATTTCATTTCGATTTGTTTCAAGTTGTTTTATATTCATTTCCGGTTAAATATTATTTTTTGAGTGTAAATATGCTGTTTTAAACAATTTGTTTTGTGTCCAACAGTTTAATTGTTTGTTTTTTTGTCATCAAGGGGAATAAATAAAAAATGTTGAGTTGTTTCGACGCTTGATAATACGTCGTTTCAAGGCGACACTCCATTTGCGCATGCGTATATGATGGCAGACGCTCCATTTTGGATCTTCGGGGCTACAGGGGCTAGCTGTTAGTGTTAGCTTTTCTCTCTGCCGGGTTTCTGTTTTCCCGCTTTGATATTTACGTTGAGTGAACAGAGAGCCGCGTGGTGAACACATCAAAGTGTTCCTGTGAGAGAGGGATGGACGGAGAGGAGGACGACTTCCTGTCCGGGAGACACTCAGGTAAATAACACCTGGACGGTCCCGCTTTGTTCCTCTCTTCATGTAGGACAGGGTTTAATGTTCCTCTCTTCATGTAGGACAGGGTTTAATGTTCCTCTCTTCATGTAGGACAGGGTTTAATGTTCCTCTCTTCATGTAGGACAGGGTTTAATGTTCCTCTCTTCATGTAGGACAGGGTTTAATGTTCCTCTCTTCATGTGGGACAGGGTTTAATGTTCCTCTCTTCATGTAGGACAGGGTTTAATGTTCCTCTCTTCATGTGGGACAGGGTTTAATGTTCCTCTCTTCATGTGGGACAGGGTTTAATGTTCCTCTCTTCATGTAGGACAGGGTTTAATGTTCCTCTCTTCATGTAGGACAGGGTTTAATGTTCCTCTCTTCATGTTGGACAGGGTTTAATGTTCCTCTCTTCATGTGGGACAGGGTTTAATGTTCCTCTCTTCATGTAGGACAGGGTTTAATGTTCCTCTCTTCATGTGGGACAGGGTTTAATGTTCCTCTCTTCATGTAGGACAGGGTTTAATGTTCCTCTCTTCATGTGGGACAGGGTTTAATGTTCCTCTCTTCATGTAGGACAGGGTTTAATGTTCCTCTCTTCATGTGGGACAGGGTTTAATGTTCCTCTCTTCATGTAGGACAGGGTTTAATGTTCCTCTCTTCATGTAGGACAGGGTTTAATGTTCCTCTCTTCATGTGGGACAGGGTTTAATGTTCCTCTCTTCATGTGGGACAGGGTTTAATGTTCCTCTCTTCATGTAGGACAGGGTTTAATGTTCCTCTTCATGTAGGACAGGGTTTAATGTTCCTCTCTTCATGTAGGACAGGGTTTAATGTTCCTCTCTTCATGTAGGACAGGGTTTAATGTTCCTCTCTTCATGTGGGACAGGGTTTAATGTTCCTCTCTTCATGTAGGACAGGGTTTAATGTTCCTCTCTTCATGTGGGACAGGGTTTAATGTTCCTCTCTTCATGTAGGACAGGGTTTAATGTTCCTCTCTTCATGTAGGACAGGGTTTAATGTTCCTCTCTTCATGTGGGACAGGGTTTAATGTTCCTCTCTTCATGTAGGACAGGGTTTAATGTTCCTCTCTTCATGTGGGACAGGGTTTAATGTTCCTCTCTTCATGTAGGACAGGGTTTAATGTTCCTCTCTTCATGTAGGACAGGGTTTAATGTTCCTCTCTTCATGTAGGACAGGGTTTAATGTTCCTCTCTTCATGTGGGACAGGGTTTAATGTTCCTCTTCATGTGGGACAGGGTTTAATGTTCCTCTCTTCATGTGGGACAGGGTTTAATGTTCCTCTCTTCATGTGGGACAGGGTTTAATGTTCCTCTCTTCATGTAGGACAGGGTTTAATGTTCCTCTCTTCATGTAGGACAGGGTTTAATGTTCCTCTCTTCATGTAGGACAGGGTTTAATGTTCCTCTTCATGTGGGGCAGGGTTTAATGTTCCTCTCTTCATGTAGGACAGGGTTTAATGTTCCTCTCTTCATGTGGGACAGGGTTTAATGTTCCTCTCTTCATGTAGGACAGGGTTTAATGTTCCTCTCTTCATGTAGGACAGGGTTTAATGTTCCTCTCTTCATGTAGGACAGGGTTTAATGTTCCTCTCTTCATGTAGGACAGGGTTTAATGTTCCTCTCTTCATGTGGGACAGGGTTTAATGTTCCTCTCTTCATGTAGGACAGGGTTTAATGTTCCTCTCTTCATGTAGGACAGGGTTTAATGTTCCTCTCTTCATGTGGGACAGGGTTTAATGTTCCTCTCTTCATGTAGGACAGGGTTTAATGTTCCTCTCTTCATGTGGGACAGGGTTTAATGTTCCTCTTCATGTGGGACAGGGTTTAATGTTCCTCTCTTCATGTGGGACAGGGTTTAATGTTCCTCTTCATGTAGGACAGGGTTTAATGTTCCTCTCTTCATGTGGGACAGGGTTTAATGTTCCTCTCTTCATGTAGGACAGGGTTTAATGTTCCTCTCTTCATGTAGGACAGGGTTTAATGTTCCTCTCTTCATGTAGGACAGGGTTTAATGTTCCTCTTCATGTAGGACAGGGTTTAATGTTCCTCTCTTCATGTAGGACAGGGTTTAATGTTCCTCTCTTCATGTGGGACAGGGTTTAATGTTCCTCTCTTCATGTGGGACAGGGTTTAATGTTCCTCTCTTCATGTAGGACAGGGTTTAATGTTCCTCTCTTCATGTAGGACAGGGTTTAATGTTCCTCTCTTCATGTAGGACAGGGTTTAATGTTCCTCTCTTCATGTGGGACAGGGTTTAATGTTCCTCTTCATGTAGGACAGGGTTTAATGTTCCTCTCTTCATGTGGGACAGGGTTTAATGTTCCTCTCTTCATGTAGGACAGGGTTTAATGTTCCTCTCTTCATGTGGGACAGGGTTTAATGTTCCTCTCTTCATGTAGGACAGGGTTTAATGTTCCTCTCTTCATGTAGGACAGGGTTTAATGTTCCTCTCTTCATGTAGGACAGGTTTAATGTTCCTCTTCATGTAGGACAGGGTTTAATGTTCCTCTTCATGTAGGACAGGGTTTAATGTTCCTCTCTTCATGTAGGACAGGGTTTAATGTTCCTCTCTTCATGTGGGACAGGGTTTAATGTTCCTCTCTCATGTGGGACAGGGTTTAATGTTCCTCTCTTCATGTGGGACAGGGTTTAATGTTCCTCTCTTCATGTGGGACAGGGTTTAATGTTCCTCTTCATGTAGGACAGGGTTTAATGTTCCTCTCTTCATGTAGGACAGGGTTTAATGTTCCTCTCTTCATGTGGGACAGGGTTTAATGTTCCTCTCTTCATGTAGGACAGGGTTTAATGTTCCTCTCTTCATGTAGGACAGGGTTTAATGTTCCTCTCTTCATGTGGGACAGGGTTTAATGTTCCTCTCTTCATGTGGGACAGGGTTTAATGTTCCTCTCTTCATGTAGGACAGGGTTTAATGTTCCTCTTCATGTAGGACAGGGTTTAATGTTCCTCTCTTCATGTAGGACAGGGTTTAATGTTCCTCTCTTCATGTAGGACAGGGTTTAATGTTCCTCTCTTCATGTGGGACAGGGTTTAATGTTCCTCTTCATGTAGGACAGGGTTTAATGTTCCTCCTGATGGTTTAAACTGCTCCATGATGCAGAACATCAACCAGGAAACATGATCCAAAATCTCATATTTTAAACAAAGACCTTTAATTTAAAGATTTGAAATGAACGCTGAATTGAAGATAATTCCTTCAGTGATAACTCTTTACATTTTATTACTTTAATATATTTATCTTTATTCTCTATTTACCCGTGAAACAGAAAATGCTTCTTTTTTTTTAAAAGAGTTTGGCGCAGAGACTAAAAGATCCGTGGGGCTGAATTTTCCCTCTAAAAGAACGAGATTTTTAACTTGTCAACTTGTACACATATTGTTGATCCTAAAAAGCTACAAAATAAAAATCTTAGGCATTAAATATGAGCTTATTCTTTGTTTTAATCACCAAACATTGCACGTTAAATGCACAAATACCTAAACGTTGCCGATGTTTCTGTTCCATTTAGACAGTGTGCAGATGGATTCTTGCGATCTTTGATGGATGCACTTCCTCTCCTACACACCTGTCTTTAGAAATAGATGTTATTCATTGAAACAACAGAGACTGTATCTTTTAAAGTTTTAAAATGTCAGTTTTGTGAATGAGGTTTGGTGGCTTTGAGGATGGAAACAGAGCGACATTTTGTAAATAAAATCAATGACTGGTCTTCAGACTCTCTGCAGGCGGTGATGTGTTGAAGTGTGTTTGTGACATGTTGTGTGTTTTTGCAGATGACGGAGGCGGCACTCCAGTTCAAGATGAGCACCAATCAGACGGCGAGGAGATGAGGAGCGACAGACACCAATCTGAGGTCAGACGCCAAAAAACCTGCTGACATGTCGTCTTCATGCGTCTGATTGAGTTTACATCCTGTGCGGTAAAATGAGACGTTCTTAAAGTTTATAAAAAATGTTGAATCCGGCGTTTGTCTCCTCAGGACGAGGCGAGCCACGATGGAGATGCTCGGCCGGCCGTGGAGACCGGCGGGGCGGCGAGCGGCTCGGACAACGAGGACCAGCGAGGGGCCGACAGCGACTCAGAGGCGGAGGCTCCTCGACCCGCCGACAGTGACGACGACTCCCCGGTCAAACGCCGGATGAGCGAGTCGGACAACGAGGAGTCGTCGCCCGTCAAACGAGGCGGCGCTTCAGACAACGAGGAGGAAGGAGGCTCGTCTCCCGTCAGACGAAGGAGGAGCAGCTCGGACGTCGAGGAGACGCCCAAAGTGGCTGCAGACAGCGACTCAGAGCACGAGGACGCCAAACCCGCCGCGTCTCCGGACCGTCGGTCCAACGCGGACAGTGACTCTGACACAGAGACGCACGCCAGACGGAAGGCGGCGCAGATAGACTCTGATAACGAAGAGGAGGAGAAACGACCGGAGGAGACGGAGGGAGGAGGAGGAGGAGGAGGAGGAGGAGGAGGAGGGAAGTGGAAGGCTGTGATGCAGTCTGACAGCGAGGAGGAGGAGGAGGAGGGGAAGAGGAGGAAGGCTGCAACACGAAGTGATGAAGAGCAGGAAGAGGAGGAGCCAAAGAGGCAAAGAGACGACAGTGAGGACGAGGACAACAAGCCGGGTACGGACCTCACAGCGACTTCGTTTTCTTGAGATCAGAACTTCAAACATGAGCTGCTTTTATCGTGTTTATGGCTGAAAATAATTTCCTCTGGTTGCCATGGTGACTGAATCAGCATCCTCAGATGGGTTTTTTTCAGCACTAATTAATTTGTGGCTTTTTTTCTTTCTTTTGTTTTTGCAGTGAAGAGGAAGAAGGCCATCCTGTCCGACGCGAGGATGAGGACGAGGAGAAGGCGGACAAACCGGGTAAGATGGCCGACACATGGAGTCGAGTTACAAACCCGCTCTGCGTTTCAGAGAAAAGCAGAAGGAACGTGTCTGCGTTTACTTATTTATTTATTTTACAGGACAGATTTTAAAAAAAAAAAAAAAATCAAACATCGCTAAAAGCTACAAATAGAAATATGATGACAGTAATGAAGCAGACAGGAATATAACGTCTGTGTTAATACTTCAGAAGGCGGTTTAAAGGCGGGATCACTTCTTCAGCGTCGGAGCAGAACGATCGTGAGCACGTCGTCACGTCCGTCGTGTGTTTTTGTTCTTTCAGCCGTGAAGAGGAGTCGGGCGATGTCTGACGACGAGAACTCGGACAGCGAGGCGGCGTCGGGCGGCCCCGATAAGAGCATGGCGGCCAAGCTGAGAGAGCTCGGCTCGGACAGCGGGAGCGACGACGACGAGAGGTCGAAGGCGGCGCCGGGGCAGAAGGACGAGAAGGCGCTGTTCGGTAGCGACAGCGAGTCTGGAGAAGGAGAAGAGGAGGAGTAAGTCGTGAAACACATGGAGCCGCGGCGTGGAGGCGGAGGTAACGGTACGATGTTGATCTCTTTTGTTTCTTCCAGGAAAATGATCGCGGACATCTTTGGAGAGTCTGGAGACGAGGAGGAGGAGGAGTTCACGGTGAGGAATGACCTGCAGACCCTCCTCATCTTTACACACCGCTCTCTCTCTCTCTCTCTCTCTCTCTCTCTCTCTCTCTCGCTCTCTCGCTCTCTCGCTCTCTCGCTCTCTCTCTCTCTCTCTCTCTGTCTCTCTCTCTCTCTCTCTCTCTCTCACTGTCTCTGTCTGTCTCTCTCTGTCTCTGTCTCTCTCTCTCTCTCGCTCTCTCTCTCTCTCTCTCTCTCTCTCTCTCTCTCTCTCTCTCTCTCTCTGTCTCTGTCTCTCTGTCTCTCTCTCTCTCTCTCTCTCTCTCTCTCTCTCTCTCTCTCTTTCTGAAACTGACACTCTGACTCCGCCTCCTCCTGCAGGGCTTCAACCAGGAGGACCTGGAGGGGGACAAGAAGGAGGCCAAGGAGCAGCAGCAGGTGGAGGACGAGTCCGACTCGGACAATGGAGTCGACCGCAGCGGCCAGGAGTAAGCCGCTCACTCACACACACACACGAGGTCAAAGGTCAACTGTACACAAACTGCAGGAAGTGTTTAGACTCTTCGTGATTGGACGATAAGATCATTTTCACTGTACTATGAGAGTTGTGCACATCTCTGTTTTTTCATCTTAAAAGTTGTCTGCGTCTCACACACCGGTGTGACCAAAATGGCGTTATAAAATACAGACACACTCACGCCGTCAGTACAGCTGCCACCTTCACACACTGAAGGCTCCTCTCCTTCATTGTTTATAACAAGCCAAGCCGGGAAACATGGCGACACTGACTAGACTCCCTCGTGCATTTAAAACAAACGTTTGCATATTGTTCTGTAAAAAAAAAAAAAAAAAAATGTATATAACAGAATATGAAAAATATTTCTTTTTTTCCAGCTGTATATTTACATTCAGATATTAACCCAGCAGAAATAGATTACAAAAGTAAGAAAAACAAACTAGAATGTCCACTTCAAAGAATAAACATACACAATAATACACATGAACCAACAAGTACATAAATAAATGTTCATATAAGTAGAGGAGAAATTAAAATCCTCAATAAATGAATTCTAATCCACTCAAAGATATAAAGTGTCAGAGTACAGGTGTGAAGTCGAGTACAGGTGTGAAGTCGAGTACAGGTGTGAAGTCGAGTACAGGTGTGAAGTCAACCCCAGGGAGAAATGGTGCACCATCTCGGTCTGCGTCCAAATGAAACATCAGTTCAGGTCTCCATCTTGTTGTGGTAATTTGTTCCATTTGATAAACGTCCCAAACTTTCTGGATCCGTGCGTGTGCGTGTGCGTGTGTGTGCGCGTGTGCGTGTGTGTGCGTGTGCGTGTGCGTGTGTGTGTGTGTGTGTGTGTGTGTGTGTGTCACAGCTTCATGTCCGACTTCGACATCATGCTCGCTCGGAGGAAAGCCATGAACAGCAAGAAGAGGCGGCACCGCGACGGGGGCACGTTCATCAGCGACGCCGACGACGTGGTCAGCGCCATGATCATGAAGATGACAGAGGCCGCAGAGGTCAGGCCTTTTCAAAATAAAAGCCCCTCGCCTGTCGTCTCTCTGCCCCCCCCCCCCCTTTAATCCTCACTGTGTGTTTTCTCTAAAACAGGAGGACAGAACTCTGAACAGTCAGAAGAAACCAGCGCTGAAGAAACTCACGCTGCTGCCGCACGTCGTCATGCACCTGAAGAAGTAACACTTCCCCTTCTCTCTGCACAGTTTACATTTTCTCACACCTCCTTTAACTCTTGTTCTCTTCCTCCTCGACCCTCTGTTCTTTTAAAGACACTAAAGCTTTCACATACTGTAAATATTCAGAGACTTTAAGTCCTCCTGTCCTCGTCGTTCACACTCGCTCCTCTCTCTCCTCTCGCTCCTCTCTCTCTTTGTCCCTCAGACAGGACCTGAAGGAGACGTTCATCGACAGCGGCGTGATGTCAGCCATCAAAGAGTGGATCAGTCCTCTCCCCGACAAGTCTCTGCCTGCTCTCAGAATCCGAGGAGAGCTGCTCCGGATCCTGCAGGAGGTGAGACAGGAAACCCCTCGTCTGGTTTTCACACCGACTTTCTTTTTATGCCATTTGACCAAAATAAATGTTTGTAAATTGTTTCCAATTAAACAGTAAACATGACATACCATGGGGAAAAAATAAAATCAACAGAGGGATATGCTTATTGTTTTAGTTTTTAAACAGGAACAGGTGTTCAGATCTCCTGGTCCAGTTAGGGTCTTCATGAGGTGTAAAGGTGTCGTATGTTTTCCTCCCTGCAGCTGCCCAGCGTCAGTCAGGAGACTCTGAAGCACAGCGGGATCGGGCGAGCCGTCATGTTCCTCTACAAACACCCCAAAGAGTCCCGCGCCAACAAAGACCTCGCCCTCAAGCTCATCAGTGAGTCACTCCTCTTTCACTCCTTCAGTTGATCCGTCGTGTCTGAAGTCTGAAGAGTAAAAATGTTTGATTCTCAACAGACGAGTGGTCGCGGCCGATCTTCGGCTTGACGTCGAACTACAAAGGCATGACGAGAGAGGAGCGCCAGCAGAGAGACCTGGACCAGCAGATGCCTCAGAGACGGAGACTCAGGTACGACCACGACCTCAAAGGTCAAACACGACCTCAGAGGTCAAAAATGATTTATATACAGAATATCGCCCTCATCTTCTCCTTCAAGTGAAATCACAGATGATCCAGGTCGGCTCAAATTGAGCTGTTTGCTGTATTATCGTACCTCTCCTTTTTTTAATACTTAAAGTGAATCAAGTTTATAAATTTCAGAAAGGCGCTGTCGACGTCACCGGCGCTCTTTTCTAAATGTTTGATATTCCCCGTATTTAAGCCTCCTACAGATCGTGTCTTGTCCCCTCATCGTCCTCGCTTTTTTTTCAACTTCTTTTTTATTTAAATTTTGACACAGTACCGAAGAAAGAAAATAGCATTAAAATGAATTATTAAAAAAAACGACAACTACAAAGAAAAAAAAAGCAGAAAAAACACCCTGCCCGAGGTAAGGTAAGATAAGGTTTTTTATTTATTTTTTATTGCATTAGCAACATCAGACGGTTCTTCTGCTCTCTGAAGGTTTTCAGGAGTTTCTCTTGGTTCAGTCGTCGGAGTGCCATGGCGTCCGCCTCCTCGTGTTTCTCCTCGCAGCCTTTTCTTTCCCTCCTCTAGTTGTTTCTGTTTAATCTCATCCTTCAGTTCTTTCTGTCTCTCACTTCCAGTCAGCCTCAGAAGGTGGAGAGGGCGGAGGAACCCGACGTCTTCTCTCCACCCATCAGGTTCAGTCACTGCATGATCGCTCTGCAAGTCCTGACTGTAGACCGGGTGTTTCTGCAGGGGGCGGAGTTAGAGCTCCGGACCGCTCGTATCATCCTCTGACCTCGAAGTGTGACCCTTGTTTGTTCTTTTTGTGTCTTTAATGGAGAGACAGGACAGTGGATACAGTCAGAAATCAGGGAGAGAGAGAGAGTAGGAAGGGAGCCACAGGTGGGATTCAAACCTGGGCCGTACATGGGGCGTGCGCTCTAACCACTGTGCCACAGACAAACTTTAATGCAGAACGAGTAAAAAAAAATGTGGATTCGGGGGGAGGGAATGAAGTTATGCATGGTGATGCTGTGATGGATTACTGCGTGCTGACCTCGCTTGTAGAGTTTATTTTGATCTGTCTGCTCCTCGTCATCGATGATAAACTAACTGTGTGCATTAATAAATAAAGTCGAGGTTGAAACTCGGAAGAGTCGTGATGAAGAGAGCAGTGACCTCGTCAGAAGTAACTTTCAATTTTGTTTTTGTATAGCGTCAACTCATAACAAGTGTTATCTCAAGACACTTTACAAAAAGCAGGTAAAAGACCTTACTCATTGTTATGTTACATAAAGCAGGTAAAAGACCTCACTCATTGTTATGTTACATAAAGCAGGTAAAAGATCTTACTCATTGTTATGTTACATAAAGCAGGTAAAAGACCTCACTCATTGTTATGTTACATAAAGCAGGTAAAAGACCTTACTCATTGTTATGTTACATAAAGCAGGTAAAAGACCTCACTCATTGTTATGTTACATAAAGCAGGTAAAAGACCTTACTCATTGTTATGTTACATAAAGCAGGTAAAAGACCTTACTTATTGTTATGTTACATAAAGCAGGTAAAAGACCTCACTCATTGTTATGTTACATAAAGCAGGTAAAAGACCTTACTTATTGTTATGTTACATAAAGCAGGTAAAAGACCTTACTTATTGTTATGTTACATAAAGCAGGTAAAAGACCTTACTCATTGTTATGTTACATAAAGCAGGTAAAAGACCTTACTTATTGTTATGTTACATAAAGCAGGTAAAAGACCTTACTCTTTGTTATGTTACATAAAGCAGGTAAAAGACCTTACTCATTGTTATGTTACATAAAGCAGGTAAAAGACCTCACTCATTGTTATGTTACATAAAGCAGGTAAAAGACCTTACTTATTGTTATGTTACATAAAGCAGGTAAAAGACCTTACTTATTGTTATGTTACATAAAGCAGGTAAAAGACCTCACTCATTGTTATGTTACATAAAGCAGGTAAAAGACCTTACTTATTGTTATGTTACATAAAGCAGGTAAAAGACCTCACTCATTGTTATGTTACATAAAGCAGGTAAAAGACCTTACTCTTTGTTATGTTACATAAAGCAGGTAAAAGACCTTACTCATTGTTATGTTACATAAAGCAGGTAAAAGACCTCACTCATTGTTATGTTACATAAAGCAGGTAAAAGACCTTACTTATTGTTATGTTACATAAAGCAGGTAAAAGACCTTACTCTTTGTTATGTTACATAAAGCAGGTAAAAGACCTTACTCATTGTTATGTTACATAAAGCAGGTAAAAGACCTCACTCATTGTTATGTTACATAAAGCAGGTAAAAGACCTTACTTATTGTTATGTTACATAAAGCAGGTAAAAGACCTTACTTATTGTTATGTTACATAAAGCAGGTAAAAGACCTCACTCATTGTTATGTTACATAAAGCAGGTAAAAGACCTTACTTATTGTTATGTTACATAAAGCAGGTAAAAGACCTCACTCATTGTTATGTTACATAAAGCAGGTAAAAGACCTTACTCTTTGTTATGTTACATAAAGCAGGTAAAAGACCTTACTCATTGTTATGTTACATAAAGCAGGTAAAAGACCTCACTCATTGTTATGTTACATAAAGCAGGTAAAAGACCTTACTTATTGTTATGTTACATAAAGCAGGTAAAAGACCTTACTCTTTGTTATGTTACATAAAGCAGGTAAAAGACCTTACTCTTTGTTATGTTACATAAAGCAGGTAAAAGACCTCACTCATTGTTATGTTACAAAAAGAACTCCTAGATTCCTAACAGTGGTGCTAGATGTCAGGCTGATGTCATTAAGGACAGTCAAATCACTAGAAAAAGTCTCTCTGAGGTTTTTAGGGCCTAGCACAATAACTTCAGTCTTGTCTGAGTTAAGGAGCAAAAACTTCCTGGTCATCCAGGTCCTAACGTCCTTAAGGCACGTTTCTAGCTGACATAACTGACTGGTGCCATCAGGCTTCATTGATACATAAAGCTGAGTATCATCTGCATAACAATGAAACTGTATGGAGTGTTTCCTCATAATATTTCCCAGAGGAAGCATATATAATGTAAAGAGAATTGGTCCAAGCACTGAACCTTGTGGGACTCCATGGCAAACTTTAGTGTGCATAGAGGACTCATCATTAACATGTACAAACTGAGATCGGTCTGATAAGTAGGATTCAAACCAACTTAAAGCAGTCCCTGTAATTCCAAGCAAATGCTCCAGTCTTTCAATTTCCAAGCTTTATTGACATTTAGTTGTTCATACAACAGTAAACAAAATGAGAGTTTCTCATCAGGATCCAAAAAATAAACAAATAAGTAAGACACAAAACTTCATCATGTGGTGCACTCGATGCCAGGATGTGGATCAACGCGTCACGTTTTCAAAAGAGACGAGAGCAGGAAGTAGAGGCGAGAAAGGATGATAAGACATCAGGGTCTCCGGGTGGATCTGGATCCAGACTCAGTAACATGAGGAGGGGGATCAGTCCTCCCGTTACTCTGAAACGCTGACTAACCTGCTGTGAGCTAACGCTAATAATAGCATGTAGCCTCAGCTGCTCTGGTTCTGTTTAACAGTCTACCCCCCCCCCCCCCGTCTTTCTCTCTGTAGTTCTGGAGGTCAGACGCCACGCAGAGACCTGGAGAAACAGCTGACCGGGGAGGAAAAGTAAGTTTCACTCCTTCACATCCACACGACCTGCAGAGCGTTCAAGCTCAGCATCATTCTAACCGAACGCCACCTCCTCCTCCTGCAGAGCCCTGAGACCCGGTGACCCCGGGTTCTGTGCCCGGGCCCGGGTGCCGATGCCCTCCAACAAAGACTACGTGGTCCGACCGAAGTGGAACGTGGAGATGGAGTCGAGCAGGGTGAGTACACAGAGGAGCGTCAGGAGCGCTGTCAGCCGTAAACATGAACACCACCACGCCGAAATGTAGAAAGATGGACGCCCTTATTGATCTCAAACCGGGACGTATTGTCGTTAAAGCCGGTTTTACTAAACGCCAACCCGAGGAAAATTACACGCGAAAAAACGCCATCAAGTGAATTCAACCTGAGGAAACTCAGACGTAGAAGGAACGTCTCGCTCCTTAAACGGAGGTCCAAAGACGCCGCGTGCTGTTTGACCCCGCCGTGCGTCCAAAACCTTAGTCCCGGCTTCAGGGATCGGCATGCTCCAGGACTCTCTTTGGATCCCGTCCTGAGACAAGAAGAAGTCCACTGAATCATCTCGTAAACTAAAAAAAGTGTTTAAAGTGTCATCGGCTTCTTCAGAGAGGTCAAAGGTCGAGGTGTCGATTTATTACATTCCCTCATTTCAGGAGAGAATGATCTAAATAACTATTCAGGAAATAATCTAAATAATTAATAACTACAGCGTTTTTTTAGGTCGTTTTCACATCAGGCCCCGAGAACGATTGCCATGGCAACCACTCGCATGACGAGTCCGTCCTGCTAACTTTGTCTTGTATTTGAGACGCCAACAACGACCCTCTTCCTTCCTTCGCTGAGATTATTATTATTATTTTAACTCTTTTAATGTCTTTACTTTTATTTATATATTTCTAATTTAAATTAATTTAATTTGAATTATTTTTATTTGGACATCAGAACATTTCAGATTTAATCATTTCAGTGATTTTTAAATTTTGTATTTTAATGTTTCTTTTGTTTCTGAAACGCCAACAACGACCCTCTTCCTGCGTCCACATCGACGGTGCAGCTCAGAGGATGAAACGAGGCCGTGCTGCACGGATACGACGGTTTTTGAAACGTCAGAACCCGTTTAGAATGCCGTCATATCGCGATCCACTTCCTGGTTTTAGCACGGTTGCGTTCACATCTCCCGCAGACCGAACTCGAGTACACATGGAACGTGACCTGAGACCGCCTCTTCAAGCACGGTACCCATGTCCGGTACGTTTGTGTTCATACTGATCAAATGAACCGGACTTTTGGGTCAAGTGTACTCGGATCCGGACCCGGGTCCCTGATGTGAAACCACATTAAACCATTAAAACCAGGAAGGCAATCAATGATGAAAGAACAAATGTGAAACACACAGTACGGATATTCTGCTCATTGGAAGTCTATTTTAAGTGACTTCAGGTAAACAGGAAGTGAGTGCTGTGATTGGTCCTCTGTAGAACGGCAGTAAGAAAGGCATCAGCCTGCTGGAGAAGCATAAGCGCCGCTTCGCCGATCAGAGGAGAATCAACCGCCCGCAGGGAGCCGTGAAGATCAGCATAGAGGGAAACAGAATGCCCCTGTAGCTGCTGCTGCCGGCCTGTAGGGGGCAGTAAGTCCTGCTGCATGGTGTGACGGCGTGCAGTGATGCTGTTTAACCTGGTGCTGCAACACCTGTTGACCTGATAACTGCTCTCATATCTGACAAACTGAGGGGCGTCCAAAACGGCCGTGTGGGGGCGTGTCTTAAAAGCTCCTACCTTCTCTGGTCCAAACAAATCCAGAGCATTCAGGAGCAGAATCTAAAGTTAGAAGGAGGACATACTGGCTGCTGCATTGTTGTCAGAGAAGCCAGCACTTCAACATAGCATGTTTCCTTAATGATCAGAGAGTAAGATACCTTTATCATCTCACTGATTGGACGATGGATGTTTGAGCTGCTTGTTTCTCTCTGAAGGTTTTAACTCTCCTCTGCATGACTCAGGAGAAGAGAGCGAACACACAGCTTTAGTTCATGAAACCCCAGCAGCTGTGTAACGTTTGTTAGAGAAGCAGTAAAGTTTAGTTTCATCACTGTGTAGAAAGTGTCCCTCAGTCCTGAACGTC
>NC_089205.1:29770054-29785054 GCF_963930695.1 Labrus bergylta
TCTCTCTCTCTCTGTCTCTCTGTCTCTCTCTCTCTCTGTCTCTCTCTGTCTCTCTCTCTCTCTGTCTCTCTCTCTCTCTCTCTCTCTCTCTGTCTCTCTCTCTGTCTCTCTCTCTCTCTGTCTCTCTCTGTCTCTCTCTCTCTCTCTCTGTCTCTCTCTCTGTCTCTCTCTCTGTCTCTCTCTCTCTCTCTCTCTGTCTCTCTCTCTCTCTCTCTCTCTCTCACAGAATAATGTCCACTGAGCGGTCAAATTCAGTCAACAGAACTAACAGACATCAAACTTTATAAATCTTTTTCAGGATCGTAATCGATGCTCAGAGTTTATTTATTTTTCAGGTTGTGAACAGAACTTCCTTCTTCTTCTCTGCAGGTTCTTTCACTGGCACCTGGACTGTTTCCAGTTTCATTTTCCAGTTTTTCAAGGTTGTCTTCTGTTCTGTGCACACACACACACACACACACACACACACACACACACACACACACACACACACACACACAGCAGGACACTTTTAGCTCCACTGGGGGCTGAAGTGTATTGTCCAGCAACATCGTCTAATTTTAGCATTTTCCATCCCTCCAAATAAACATCTTTGGGACGTCACATGCACGCTCACTGACGTGCACGCTGCTGCATTCCCCCCCTAACACACACACACACACACACACACACACACACACACACACACACACACACACACACACACACACACACACACACACACGGAAACACATTCAAACAGATGCAAAACACGCACATACACAAAAACAGACACTTGTTAACGTCAAACACATTCTTAATGAAGCACAAACATGCACACGGACAAAATCACACACACTGTCATGCACACACACACACACACACACACACACACGCAAAGGTGAACTTCTCCCGTTCCCACCACTGCTGATGCTGACGTCCTGCAGCCCACAAACACACACACACTCTGCAAATTCTTCCATTCACAAAAAATACCCTGAGTTTCCTCCCTGCAGCTCAGCAGCAGACTGAACATCACCTCCACTATCAGAGAGACACCTGAACGCAACATTCTGACACTTCTACTTTAAACCAGCTGCCTTCAATTTAATACGAGGAAAAAACGAAACACCAACAAGACGTTTGAATGTTCAGGACTTTCAATTCTCACAACTTCCAACCCTCTGAGAGATGAAAAAAAATCAACAGCGATAACACTGGAACAACAGAAAGACAGCTCACTGAGTGATGAAACAATCCAAAACAACAAATATTTTCAAAATAAAACAGCCGAGACTAAAACTAAGCAGCACCTCAGAACAACAGAAGAGGATTCTTGGACAATAAAACGACTCAGAAGGAAGAATTGAATAGAGCGAAACATCTGCAGCATGTTGTTAATTTAATGTTTCACTGTAATTTCACAGTTTTTTTCTTCAACAATAAATAAAGAAGCAAACAGCAGACGGTGCAGAGGGAAGTTTAAATTTAAAGTATCTGTAAAAGAAATCTTTGAAACTTAAATCTAATGTGTCAGAAACAGAATCTGATGAGTTTTCTCGTGCAAAGTTTTTGCAGAAAATAATGAAAACTGACTGATTTTGCACCTGCAGGGATCTGAATATGAGCACACCTGCATGAGGCATAAGAGTGGGCACACACACACACACACACACACACACACACACACACACACACACACACACACACACTTGTATAAAGCACAGTGTTGGTACCTTCAGTCTGAAGTTGAGTCTCAGTGAGGACCAGGAGGAGGAGGAGGAGCAGTGAGTCTGTCCTGCTGCGTCGTCTCTTCTCTCTTTCTCTGTCTTCTCTTCAGGTTTTATAGCAGCTGCCCGGGAATCTCCCGTCCAATCAGCAGCCTCCGCTCCCGTGACATCACTTCCCGTGCCCCCCTAACCAAAACTCTTTTCCACTGTACGTGTGTGACATGTCATCATCAGGACCATTACCTGTTAATGAAACCTCCTGGGAGTAATCACGCCTCACCTCCTCCTCTGTGACCTTCCTCTCCTCGCTCACATTTCCTCTCCTCGTTTTTTTTAAACTAACATTCAAACTTAAAAACAAACACTTCTTAATCTCTGAGTCCTGGACTCTCATATTTCACAGGGCATCTAAGTTTATGTTTTTCATCTGAAACACATCTGACTCTCTACGAGTAAATTAATATTTCTCTGTTGGAATCGGTTGACCATACGTCCCGATTTGACCGAGACCGTCCCGTTTTCAAGCTCTGTCCCCTCAGATATCTAAAAAAGGTTTTGAACAGTCCCTGTCCCGGCACACCATGCCTACATCACTGATTCGTCTGCACATGTGTCAAACAATGTCGTTGCTAAGGCTGTTGCTGTTTTAACCGATAGAAAAGCATCCCTGATGCTCCATGATTGGTCCGTACATGTGTCAGTCAATCTCAGGGTTGCAGCTGTTGCTTAGCTAGCCTAGCTCATCATGCTAACAGAACCTGCTACATAACGACAGGTAGGCGAGCTGACAAAAGGAAGTCAATGTTCTCCAAAGAGCTCCAGGAGAGTTACAGCTTCCTGCAGAAAGTAGCAGCCAATGACTGTGCTGCGTTTTGCACACACTGCAGGCGTCCATTTACAGTCGCCCACGGTGGAAACGCCGACATACAAAGCCATATTAAAACAAGCAAACACAAAAAGTGGGTTCAGACAGGAAGTAGCTCTGTTACGATCTACTTCAGTGAAGCAAACGCCGCTGACGACCGACTTCAACGAGCTGCGACCAGTGCAGGTCAACAATCGTGAGGGTTTACGGTAAAATGAAAACCTTAGCTTGTGCTAGCTCGCTAACTTTTCATCTTTTCCATTAAAATGTCTCATGTAGCTTGCAGTAAAGGTACACGCTAACCCTGCAGTGGACGAGCCCTTCTGGTGGCGATGAGCTTGGAGGAGGAGCCCAGTTTGAAAACATGCTGCAGTGAACAACGCTATTGACTATCAAGTATCTCCTCTGAAAATAACTCTGTGAGTCATGACTGTCTACAATGGGTGTAACACCCGAGTCCCACTGTCTGTGATGTTTTCAGAGTTTCAGAGTCCTATCTTCACTTTGTTTACATCGCCTGGACGGCCGGCTGACTCCTCCCCTCGTGTATAAAAGTTGTTTAATTGAGGGACTAGAGAAAAGAAGAATAACATACTGTACTCACTGCTTAACTGTGTTTCTAGATCACGCTCATTTCAGGTAAATTTACATGCAGTGTGAAGATACCAGCATAATAAAGATCACTAGCATTAGCATGCTAACACAACAATGCAGCGCAAGTTGTTTTGGTTTCATGCTGGTGCTCAAGGGCGACATCTGCTGGATCAAAAAATCACATATAAAGCCTTTAAAGACCTTTTTATCAATGGAGTCTGGAAGCTTTGGAGTGAGTGACGCAAAAGGGTACGATCTGAAACAAAAACATTTATGACACGGTGCGTTACGATACAGTATGATGCAATCTGAAGCCACACAATAAGATCGGATGTGGAGAAATGTGGTACGACTTTTTTTCCTGGATTCGTATCTCAGATAAAGCTGAGCTGAATTCTAAACTTTAAAGCGTTCACTGAACTCAAAGTTGATTCATCTCTACGTTTGTCATCTGGGTGTTTTTTTTTCTTCTTTGAGTCTCTGTTGCCAGGGGCGACAACAACAAGGCCCCTCTCCCGTGGTGGTTGTATCCCTCCAGGGCCGGATGACCTCGGCTCCAATCCCTCCGTTCATCCCTCACTCCATTCATTCAGGACGGAGGATTGGGTCATTGAGAAAACACACCTGGGTTAATAATAGTAATGACACTGCAGCTAACACGCTAATAATGACGGAAAAAAAAAAGAAAACTTCTGACCGCTCGCCCTTTAATTAGCGACGACCTTCCCTGATGGAGGTGATGTCATGTTACCCCTCTGACCACCCCAGATTTACCCTTACCTCTCTGTCGCTATGGAAACAGAGTACACTGATTTAAATACAGGTAGGTAGAAGAAGATGGATAGATTATTAGCAGGCCGGCACAGAAGCTGCTACACAAGAACACACACAGCACGGGCGGGTTCTTAACCACGACACACACACACACACACACACACACACACACACACGTGCGCACACTCAATGCTGGAAAAAGTTACAGTGATTTTGGAGATGAATTGAATCCTGCAGAATGATGGACAGACGATCTGCGGTGCTTTCTTTTCATACAGATGAAACTTTAATCTCAATTTCCAAGACATGTGCAAAGACTCAGCAACGGTCAAAATCAATGTCGACAAACAAAAGTCCAAAACGATTGATTGGACTGAAAACAACTGCATTAACAACAAACATGCTGTTGTACTCGATATCGGTCTTGGACTTAATCCTAGCAAGTCAACTAAACTACAGTTTGAACTCTTTTAATTATTCTGCTGGTTTTCTGTCACCACTATGAGCGCAAAACTTCTGTGACAAATCTAGACCGCCATCATGGGCTTGAAAACACCTCTTCTGAAACCCGTAGGTGGCGCCACTGAGGTCCATGTTTTATACAGTCTATGGCTCAGACAGATTTTGGTGTCTGCCCCCCATCCATCCATCCGTGTTCTGCCAGGTGACACTCGAAGCAAGGTACGTCAGACGTCTCTCTAACCAGCAACAACATCTTCCTATGTCTTCTGTGTGTTCAGGGTCTACCACTGGGTCCGCGAGCAGTTGGACCTGCCTGGAAAGCACCAAGAAGGAAACTTGAATAATGTATTGGACCACCTCAAATGGATTACACTCCAAGCTCCTTCTAGATGTCGGAGCTCCTCACGCTGAGACCCAAACGCCCCATGGTGGAAAACATTGGACTGCCTCCGTCCTCATTCTCGATCTGTTGGGCAGTACCCAAAGTCACCACCAGAGCTCAGCCAACCCTAACAGAAGAATGAGATCACGAACTGTTGCAACATTGAGATCAGAACATGGTCAGCTTTGTCAGTCTGGTTGGACCTGGTTGCTGAGGTTTTGACGGGAACCAGGTCAAACTCAAGGTAAAGTTTAAACTAACAGAACCGGCTGTCAAGGTGAGTTATAAAAAGAGCTGCAGGTGAGTCACAACTTTGGCTTTGGGCTTTTTTTGGGATTGTTTTAAATTTGGACTAGCAAACTCAGTAACATCACCACAGCAACGATGACAACACAATCACCCATAGCAACGGCTTTAGGGAGGACCAACGGAGCCAACATGGATGACGAAATGCTCTGGGTAAAAAAAAAGACAAACCAAACCAGCGCGGTTTAGAGGTTGTCGTTTAAAACCTCCACTCCACAGGACTAGAGAAACGACTTCATCGTGACAAATATTAAATGATATTTTGGGGTTGATATTCACTGCAGAGGATGCTGACTGTAGCTAAGGGTAAAAGTTAAGTGAACTGGAAAGTAGACAGAAGCTAAATCCAACTAAACTGCCAAAAAAGAAGCCGAAGCCGTTTCTGATGTAGCCTAGTTCATTGGTTGAAAAAGCATGAAGAAGTTAAGAGATTCAAATTTGCTGTATGAATTGAATTTTGGATATTTATAACCAAGTATTCCGAGTGCAGTCCGGCTCCAGTTCGAGTAATTCTCGATCTCAGTGGAGATCACCAGTAACTCCACTCACTTCGTTCATTTTAAGGTCAAAGACTTGAATCTGCTCAGTCTGAATATAGCAGATTTCATTTCTCTGAGAGGAACAGAAAGTGTTGCTCATTGGTTTCCCTGCAGGATTTGACCCGTAAACTCTACGCTCCCGGTCCTGTCAGTTTCTGCGTCCTGCTGACTCTGCAGTCATGGTGTAAAAAGCTCTGGCCTGGTGATCGCACCTGATGATTCACTCAGGTCAGATGACTCACATCTTGTGAGTGAAGCTCCTCTCGGGCCAAATCAAGCCTGGAGGATTCCCCTGGATATTCCCCACCGTCCTCCGTCTCTTGCCTCCGGCTCTTCCCAGATTCACTGTTTTCTCAGTCGCTCTCACACTGAAAACTGAGAGATTGAACTCTAAGCTTCACATCTCACCAGCAGACACAACGCCTTGAAGGCATGTTTTGGTTTTGTCAGATACACAGTGTATCAGCAAATCACACGGTCACTACCTGCTCAGTAAAAAGGCCAACCAGACGAATGATACAAATACATCATTTTAGTCGACACATAATCTGATGAACTTTCCTTTTTTAATGCAGCTAGAGAGCTGGATGTTTGTACTAATGCGCCTTCATTTACAGTTTAACCCTGCCATAGTGCCTTTTAGCAACACATTGAACCCCCGGCATGCCTCCTCAGTTTAACTCAGCACGTCTCTGCTGCCCTCAAAGCCCGGTGACCTGATGTGGACAACAGACGGAAACAAACATAATGAAGTCTCTGCAGACGCAGGAGCGCTTGTTTTGTGCGTCTGTGATAATGAAAGCTGCAGGACGCTGGACAGGTCGACGGAAAAGGACAGATTTATTAAACACACACAGGCTGTGGGGTTTATTGGGGGGGGGGGGGGGTTTGAGGGATTCCCAGTTTCCAGTGTTGAAGCCGCCGGAGCTTCCTCAAACGTCTATTTAAATGTTTCCGTGATGACTTACCGGTTGTGACTGGGAGTCGACCTGTCCCACGCACACACACCTGTGAAACCCATCAGCAGCTCTCTCTCTGCTGACACCAGCACTGCTGAAACTAAAGGGGCATTTCACTCAAAACTACAACTTCATATGTGAGATCTGTTTACATAATGGTAACACCAAGGAAACGCACAAAATGTGTTTAAATGTCAACTGTGCAAAATAATAAACAGAATCTCAGAATAATTTCATTGTGTTCAAAAATCTCGTCCACAGATGTAGAACAGTAACGCGGCCTGTTTGTGTAAAAAACTGTTTGAATCCTGTAGAATATTCTTAAATAGGGGTCAGCCTTATGTTCCCACAGCCTAAAGATATTTAGGGTTAGGGGTAGGGTTAATTGGGTGTAATTGACTACCAAATAGGGAAAAAGGGGGATAAAGTCTGATACAAATTTATGAAAAAGGAAATGTGGGAACATAGGGCCTAATTTTGAACAAAAATCTTAGAAATGTGGGAACATAGGCAGGCTCCCCTTAAATATTGTTAAATGTTTATCAGATGTGGTGACAATTGTCGTCATGAGAGTGCCAAATGAATTTAAAGTTGAACACAAAAAGAAGGTTTATCGCAAAGTTTTATTTTCTCCAGCAGTCTGAGTTCCATGATGCGTTAATGTCTGTAGAGATGTCTATGCAAATTTTCTCCAGTTTTTAGGGTTTGTTGTTTTATGAATAGACTGCATGGTGGTGCAGTGGAGTCTCTCTGTGAGGAGGTTCCTGGTTTGAATCCCCGTCCTTCAGTAGTCTCTCTGTGAGGAGGTTCCTGGTTTGAATCCCCGTCCTTCAGGAGTCTCTCTGTGAGGAGGTTCCTGGTTTGAATCCCCGTCCTTCAGGAGTCTCTCTGTGAGGAGGTTCCTGGTTTGAATCCCCGTCTGACAGGAGTCTCTCTGTGAGGAGGTTCCTGGTTTGAATCCCCGTCCTTCAGGAGCCTCTCTGTGAGGAGGTTCCTGGTTTGAATCCCCGTCTGTCAGGAGTCTCTCTGTGAGGAGGTTCCTGGTTTGAATCCCCGTCTGTCAGGAGTCTCTCTGTGAGGAGGTTCCTGGTTTTGAATCCCCGTCCTTCAGGAGTCTCTCTGTGAGGAGGTTCCCGGTTTGAATCCCCGTCTGTCAGGAGTCTCTCTGTGAGGAGGTTCCCGGTTTGAATCCCCGTCCTTCAGGAGTCTCTCTGTGAGGAGGTTCCCGGTTTGAATCCCCGTCTGTCAGGAGTCTCTCTGTGAGGAGGTTCCCGGTTTGAATCCCCGTCCGTCAGGAGTCTCTCTGTGAGGAGGTTCCCGGTTTGAATCCCCGTCCGTCAGGAGTCTCTCTGTGAGGAGGTTCCCGGTTTGAATCCCCGTCCTTCAGGAGTCTCTCTGTGAGGAGGTTCCCGGTTTGAATCCCCGTCCGTCAGGAGTCTCTCTGTGAGGAGGTTCCCGGTTTGAATCCCCGTCCGTCAGGAGTCTCTCTGTGAGGAGGTTCCCGGTTTGAATCCCCGTCCTTCAGGAGTCTCTCTGTGAGGAGGTTCCCGGTTTGAATCCCCGTCCGTCAGGAGTCTCTCTGTGAGGAGGTTCCCGGTTTGAATCCCCGTCCGTCAGGAGTCTCTCTGTGAGGAGGTTCCCGGTTTGAATCCCCGTCCGTCAGGAGTCTCTCTGTGAGGAGGTTCCCGGTTTGAATCCCCGTCCTTCAGGAGTCTCTCTGTGAGGAGGTTCCCGGTTTGAATCCCCGTCCGTCAGGAGTCTCTCTGTGAGGAGGTTCCCGGTTTGAATCCCCGTCCTTCAGGAGTCTCTCTGTGTGGAGTTTGCATGTTCTCCATGTGTGGGTTCTCTCCTGGTTCTCCGTCTTCCTCCCACAGTCCAAAGACATGCTCGTTAGGTTAACTGTTGACTCTAAATTGTCTGTAGGTGTGAATGTGAGTGTGGCTGGTTGTCTGTCTCTATATGTCAGTCCTGTGATTGGCTGCCGACCAGTCCAGGGTGTAACCCTGCCTCTCGCCCAGTGACAGTTACAATCGGCTCCAGCCCCCCGCAACCCCAAATAGGAAAAGCTGTGCAGATAATGGATGGATGTTTTATGAATTTCTCTGCACACTGTTATAGCATTCTTCTTCATTCAGTTCAACACCTGCTTCAGGAGTGAAGGCTTTTATCAGTAACACTTTTTACTTTGTTGTGATTTTCATTCAAAAGTCAACCACTGGATGCACCTCTTCCTCTTGATTTTTCACATGTTTTAAAAGATTTGTTCTTTTCTGTAGATATGTATATTTAAGCTACTTTGTGGTAGACTGTCCTCTGAGACTAATGTCTGATATAAACATTATAGTATTGTTAATTAGAATTTGTGAGAAAGTTTGTCATCACGTCTTTGCACGTTCATATCGATTCTGCGACGGCGTAACATCACTGTCCCAGTCTGTGAGGTCACATTGTGTTTCAGCGTTGTGGAAGCAGGGCGAGAGCTCCACACACACACACAGTCAGACATGCACACACACACACACACACACACACACAGCCCTGTTCTCCCCCGCTAGCTCTGCTGAAAGAGGGGGGATCACTTTGTCTCTCGATTACGCCTCCGGGACATTCAGATTGAAGGTGAAAACATCAGTTCTAAGAGGGCTTTAGACACACTGGCTGACCTGTTGGTGGTGCTCCAACGTTTGGATTGTGTGCTGGTTGATATTCATGTCTCTGCTGCACATTTGACACATTTACAAAAGTTTTTTGTTTTTTTTGATTGGGGAAGTTGTTCAGCTTTCAATGAGTCGCCCTCTGGATGTGGTCCAGATGGAGCCGAAGACAGAGGAGTACAGGAGGCGTTTCTGCTCCACCAGCTGCTTCACATCACACACATTATACTAATTTTCCACCTAATTACTGAGTGTGTGTGTGTGTGTGTGTGTGTGTGTGTGAGTGTGTCTCAATGAGACGTGTCATTGGCTCGTCACTGAGTAAACAAACAAGGGAAAGCCGCCAGCCTATCAGCACATAGAAAACCTCTTCCTCTTCCTCTCGCACAGCGTCCTCTGGGAATCTGTGCGGGCACGAGCTGGTGATCAGAAACTTCAGCTGTAGTTTAGTTTTCTCTCTGCTGTCGCCTCAAACCGTTCAGTGTTCTGCGGCGTCGACCCTGCAGGGCCAGAAGAACGGATCAATTAAAAACACATCTGCACATTTTAGTGCTTTGAGTCATATGATGCCGATGCTGCTCTGATCTGACAGAATAATAGAACCAAAAACTATTCAAGTAAAACTTGTTTATCCAAGTGTCACACACCCGTAGTTCCGCCTGTAACCACAGTGTGGCAGTAGAGTACAGCAGAGGTAGCAGCTGATGTTCACTCTGAGCAGGCTGGCTTCAGAGGAGCTGCATATCCAAAAACACTTGAGATCAAATGTGTCTGATCTAAGATCTATTTTTGGACTTTTCGTGCCTTTATTTGGGAGACAGAACAGAGGATGGAGCAGGGAACTGCAAACATGTACATGATGTCATGACCCGGCTCGTGGGTCAGGGCAGAAGACCGGAGGAGTCAGACGTTATCAAAGAAAACACCCTACCCTAACCCCATTTATTACAAAATGAGTTCATTAAATGATCAAAAACAAGAGTTATGAGGTGTGTTTTAATCTGTGTTATGAGTAGTATAATGTGTGTGTGTGTTGGTTGAAGCGTGAAAGAACATGAAGAACCAAAAAAACAAATGTGCAAACATCAATCAGGCTGAGGAGAGAGAGAGAGAGAGAGAGAGAGAGAGAAAGAGAGAGAGAGAGAGAGAGAGAGAGAGAGAGAGACAGAGAGAGAGAGAGAGAGAGAGAGACAGAGAGAGAGAGAGAGAGAGAGAGAGAGAGAGAGAGAGAGGAGAGAGAGAGAGAGAGAGAAAGAGAGAGAGAGAGAGAGAGAGACAGAGAGAGAGAGAGAGAGAGAGAGAGAGAGAGAGAGAGAGAGAGCGTGGCACAGGAAGCAGGACTTCTATATCCTGGGTGGAGCAGTGGGCCCAGGTGCTGCAGATCTAGCAGGATATGATGACTTCTCCATGGCACCTTAAAGAAAGGACATGCACATGAGCACAAACATACACACACACACACACACACACACACACACACACACACACACACACACACACACACACACACACACACTAAGCCGGGGCCGTCATAATGAATTATTACAATAATAAGCAAAGATTTCAGGGGGAGCCTGTCCTCTCCTGTGCGAAAAAGGCTCAGGAAGGGATTTTAAAGGCAGGGTTTGTAATTTTCTAATGATTTTAAAAGTAGCATTCCCTCAGTGCTCCGTCTGCACCCCCCCCCCCTCTGTGCTCCCTCTAAAGCCACGCCCCCTCACTGACATGCACGAGCGCCGTCGCTCCAGAAGCGGACCTCAGCTCATGCTTTGAGTTTGGGATTGTGCACGCACAAGAGGTAGAGAGCGAGCAGGGAGACAGGGAGGCGTCTGATTGGTTCATCAGATTGGTACCTCGTGGCAGACATTGGTCAAAGTTTTTACAGACTTACAAACTGATACAGATGATGGATTTTCTTTGTTCCTATTTCAGAGAACATGAGTTATTAATGTCTGTCAGGACCTAAAGACAATTTACACCAAAATCTTAAAAAGTGGATCTGGAGGAAATGACCGACCCTGACTTTAAGTTGGGCACAAATTTGTAGAAACCAGAATGTGGCCAAACCGGGTTTTTTTTATGTGCTCCAGAAAGATAAATTATAACTCCAGAAAATATTTGAAAGTTTCCGTTGATCACCCAACATCACATTGTCTAAAAGATGGAATCTGAGCCAAACAACCCGACTTTCGGTCTCATCTTGACATTTGTGTCTCGTGTCACTCGGAGGCCTCTAAAGGGTCAAAGTGAGTCGACTGACAGCAGTTACACTTTCCACATCTTTCACTGCGACATTTCACAACTCTGTTCTTCCAAACAGTGCCGCGGCACTAATCTGTTTGATCAGATGACATTTTAAAAAGACGGTTATCTCAGACATCTCTGACATTAGTGCCCACGCTTCAAAGAAACTCTGCTTTAAGTATTTCTCCTGCTCTGGTAATCCTGTGTTGACATGCAGTATCTGTTTCATTTAAGTATCTGAAGGTTCAAAAAAAGGTACAAGCTCGAATGTCCCAGAGGTCAAAAGCTGACATAATGCTTTAATCAATGGGCTAAATGGCGGCTTCTGGCACGAGATGAAGGCGGGCAGGTTGGCATGGGCGACGGCTGACAGCAGCCTCCATCAGATTTTAGTGTCGCAGTAAATGTTTGATGGATGGTCGTGTGCTGCAGGCCGTGTCCCGACTCCTGAGCTACACCGCAGTTTACTAAGCTACACAAACCTAAAGGGAGAACTCAGATGATATGATTTAAAATAATGCATACTCGAAAGTTACCAAGATCAATGAATACTAGAGAAGTCATAGAAACAGTAACGTCATGTATAGCTCTGTTGACAAATGTGCTGGAACGGTGAGAGGAAAAGTAACGAAAACACAAACAAACGAGTCATTGAACTTTACATAACTGTGACTGTCTGCTTCAAACCGACAGAAGAATCTGTTCTGCTGTGGACTGAAGCCACCTGAAGGACTTTTTTAAAAATCAGGAATGACCCTTTAAACCAATTCTTACATTCACTCATACATTTCAAATCCCCAAAAAGAAAGAAGCGTCCCCTTTCTGTCATTGTCAACAGACGTCGCCACATTATACGTAATATAAGAACACAAGAACACCCTCGCACGCAAACACGGTGTGACAGGTAAGGCCATCCGTCCTGTTAATGTGTCCTTGAAAAGCTGCTGAACCGGGACATGTCACTGGTTTGATTCCCATGACGGATTCTGCTGTCAACGCCTCACGGCTGACTGAGTGCGTTTGTGTGTATTTCCTACATTTAGTGCCAGAAGCTGGTTCTACATCAAAGACTGCCACTGCCATCGGTTACCAAAAGATTTGGTAAAAAAAGGATCAGACTTTAAAAAAAAAAATTCAAATCCATAAATGTATTTTGGGATGGCAGTAGCTCAGTCTGTAGGGACTTGTTGGGAACTGGAGGGTTGTCGGCTTAAGACCCGGTGCGGATACTTTCTGCTAGTGTGCCCTTGGACAAGGCACCAAACCCCCAATTGCTCGGGCGCTCTTTCATGTGCAGAAGCCCCCTCACTCTGACATCTCTCTATTACTGCATGTCCATAGGATCCCGTGTGTTTTACCAGAGTTTAAAAGTAATTACCCCTTGTGGGATTAAAAAAAGTGAATTCATTCAGCAGAGAAAAAAAAACAAAAACAAAACAGAATTACCTGCAATTACAGTGTATGGCCAGAGGTGGCGCCAGAGAGAAGGAAATAAAGTAATTTGACATTTTACCTGAAAAATCAGACTACTTCTTCAACTTCAAACCTGAACAAAGTAGAGAACATTTCTTGTCTGCTCAATAAAAACAAGATGTAAGGAAGGGAGCATCACCTGTCCCCCTAAACCAGAAAACTCTTTACACTCACTTCACTGATTCTCTTGATAAACTCTGATTGGCTGCTCGTGATGTGCTGCAGACTGAACTCCACAATTAAACAAAGCCTGTGTGTGTTTGTGAGTTATTGGCAGGTATCTGAGGACAATGATTGATGCCAGCGACCCCCTGCGACAGCAAAACTGTTTCAGAAACAGTCTGATTGGTGGATTACACTCTGACTGAACGCGCTCACTGGGGACACACTGGCCTGCTTCCATCACTACGGTGACAAGGGACAACCCTTCTGACACACACACACACACACACACACACACACACACACACACACACACACACACACACACACACACACTGCTTTTGTGCGTTTAAAAACTTTTTTTCTGGACTGAAATTAATACTGATGCATCTTAAAGCAGACGAAATGATCAGCAACAAGATGGGTTATTTGGTTAAGTTGGTTTGAACTCTGTGTAAACATTGCTGCAGGGTAGGTGTGTAACAGGCAGGAACAGCCTTTGTTTACATTTTCCTTGGCAAAGATTTACGTTTAGTGATATTTATACAGTATGCATCAATCCTACCTAAAGTTCTGAACAGAAAATGTCATAAAACAGTCACTTTGAGTATCACCGTGTTTAATTTTCTTTGTACAAAAGCTGAAGTTCAATTTTGTGTTCATCTGGGAACATTCAGCTCTAGTCTGCCCCCTGGTGGATATACCAAATATTAAAAACTTAAAAGGTCCAATCAGTGAGCTGTGTAGAGAGTGAGATGATAAAGGTATCTTACTCTCTGATCATTAAGGAAACATGTTGAAGTGCTGGCTTCTCTGACAACAATGCAGCAGCCAGTATGTCCTCCTTCTAACTTTAGATTCTGCTCCTGAATGCTCTGGAGCCGTTTGGACCAGAGAAGGCCTCATGTTTTGCTTTTATTTAACCTCAAATAAAATATTTAACTGGACTTTTTAGGTGAATGTGGCTCATTTTAAGTGTAAATTAAACAAATACACCTGCTTAGATTTGACCTTTTGAAGTGTAAAAAAACAGGGTCATGTGAGTGAATGAGGACTTTTAATTTCTGGAAGTGTTATCATACGTTAGCTCTATTTAAATAGCCCTTTAACACGGTGAATCATCAGCACACAAATTAAAATCTACAAACATAAAAAGACGTGTTGTTGAATTCTAGAGCGGTTAAAAGAAAGATCGTCGTCTCTTAAAGAAAAACTCCTCATGTTTCCCTCACATTTTAGACACTTTAAAACATAACTGTGCAGATCCTTTATTTCTCTTCTTACTACTACTACTGTTTCCGTGACGACCAGCGTTGTTGGCTCGCCGTTTGCCCCTTCAGGCTTGGCTGCTGTTCAGACACTCGTATTTGGTTTAGAGACACAACAGCCACCAACAGACCGGCTCTCGGCCCCTTTCTGCTCCGTGTTTGGGTCCTTTTCAGGCGGCTGCTGCAATGGTCTTAAAAGGGCTAGAGCGCATATGTGTGTGTGTGTGTGTGTGTGTGTGTGTGTGTGTGTGTGTGTGTGTGTGTGTGTGTGTGTGTGTGTGTGTTCGTGTGTGTGTGTGTATAAAGGAGGTTTGTTGGATTTAAAAGGCTGCCATCAACCTCAGGGTCCCACAATTTGTCCTCACATGACACAACAGTTGAGAGACTTCACTCTCTGATTCTTCTGTTCATCCTGATGTACTAAAAAAGATATCATTCATAATTCAGACATGAGAATTTTAATGAGGCTCTACATTAATATTAACATCTGTAAACAATAGATCATTAAAACAAATTATTTAATTATTTATTTATTTATCAGATTCAGATTCAGATTTTTTATTGTCCCCCAAGGGGAAATTTGCATTGCAACAGGAGCACAAAGAAGAC
>NC_089205.1:29790054-29810054 GCF_963930695.1 Labrus bergylta
AAAATATTTTTCATTCATCAATAAATCAAAATGATCTGCCGACCCTAGGTGGTGTCGGGACCCCAATGTGGGGAAAGCCTGATGAATCAGGTGAAGAGGGCGGCACAGCTCCTGCAAAACTCTCAGGGTTTTCTTCAATGTGAAATAGTTATCAGCAGAATGACTGACGGAAACAATGTATGGATTTTAAAAGTTTTTAAACTCATTTAAAAAACTCAACTCGACCATCAGTGCAATACGTTTTTTCAAAATAAACCTGGTTTTGATTTCTCCCTTTTGCAAACTGGTCACTCGGGGAGCGGCGTCACTAGACGGCGTCTTGCTTTTATCGTTGAAGTCAGTTTGAGCGGCGCTTGTTTTCCTCTGAAAATAACTGACGCATTTGTGTAAGTAATGACTTACACAAATGCGTCAGTTATTTTCAGAGGATATACTTGATTTATATTACATTTAAGTGTGAAAAATCACATATAAAACCTTTAGAGAGCATAAAAGAGCCGGAGTCAGGTTGAGACAAAGTGTGTAGCTTTAGTGGAAGTGGACGTAAGTGTGACTGCAGTGTGTGTGTGTGTACCTGTGTGTGTGTGTGTGTACCTGTGTGTGTGGACGTCCAGGGGCGAGCAGGCTGCTGGCAGTCAGGCAGCCGCCGCTGTTGTCCAACAAATCCGTCCGTCCCCTCCCCCTGTTATTAGGATCCCAGCAGGGTGGAGGACTTAGAGGTGAGGGGGGCGCAGGGTTTAACATCTGTCCCACTCTGAGCTGAGTTAGACCACCAGGTAGCCCACCTGTAACCCTCTGCTGCTCCACACTCAGGGCTAATTACCTGCTGGGGCTGGAAGCCGCGTGTGTCTAAAACGTCTGAGTCTGTTAACGCTCAGCTGACGCCATGTTTGTGACGCCCTGCAGGAACACGTGTTCACTAACACGTTATTCAGTAATAATGGTGATTTTCAGCTAATTAAGAGCTTCTATAGAGCGCCACAGGAATGAGTCCTAAAACCAGGAAGTAAGTTAGCATTTGAGCGCCATGGGGTCTAACGTCTAAAAGTCAACGGGGATTTTGAATGTGTTTGTGGTTAGACTCCTGAAATAAGGTCTGTGGTTAACACAAGCTGAAGAGATGTTGGTGTTTTGTTAGACCACATAAACTACGTTAGGTAATACCTCCACTTGTGAAGTTTGAAGTTTTTACTCGTCTTTAAAAAGGCGGTTGCTAACAAGCGCCTGAAGCATAACGCTAGTGGCGTCACAAACCATGGAGTTGTTAGCTTGTAGCATAACGTTAGCTTTTTACTTCTGTCGGCCGCATTAACGCTTCAAACATCATAAAAATGGCGTTCATCTGTGAAGATTATCCTGCTGAACAAAACGCCTACGCTTCAGAAACGTGTGTTTAACACAGAGATTATTTTCTGCAACGATCCAAAATCCAATGAAAACATCCCAGAGGAGGATTCTCTTTAGACCTCATGGAGATGCTACTTCAGGGTCGGCCTACAAAAATACGTCACATGGTTTGTTCTCTATTACAGCGCGATAAAAACCATTTCAGATTTAGTCCATGTCTGTAAAAGTGTGATACACGATATTTACGCCCCTGTGACGTTTCTCCTTGTGATTCCCCTCGGTCCCGTCTCCAGTGGTAGTAACAGAGGCGTTACAGAGGCGAGACAGGATCAGCTGAGTCAGTGGGGGAGCGCAGTGCTGTGTGTGTGTGTGCATGTCTGACTGTGTGTGTATGTGGAGCCGCCGCTGTGCCGTGCTTCCACAACACCAAAACGCAATGTGACCTCACAGACCGGGACAAGAATATTACGCTACCGTCGATTTGAGACTTTCATCAGTTTCCGTCTTATGTCCCATCATGCATCTGGGGGTTCAGGAGCTCGTCTGTGCAGGGAGCAGCCTCACTGACTCATTTCACTAACCAGCTGCCCGTCCAACTTCAGGCTCCAGAGGGTCAGTAATCCTCCGACCTGCTGCCCGCCTGCTCGCCGGCCTGCCTGCCTGTCTGTTGGTCGGATTTTGGTTAACTACGGCAGCCCGGAGGCTCAGTTTAATTGGCAGAGGGCGTTTAGATCTACTGGATACAAATGAGATCTCAGCGTGTCGCTTGAAAACGACAGGGAAACATCAAAGAGGAGCTGAGAGGGCGATCTGCTGACCGACACTCCCATACACACCCCCTGCCAAACACACACACGCCCTCACAAACACACACACCCCCTGCCAAACACAGACACACACGCACTCACAAACACTCACAAACACACACACACCTTACTTACACCTAACTAAAGAAAACATTATAATTCTCCCTGGATAATTTCCGATAACATCGCTCTTCTTCTTCTATGGTTTAACAGACTGATAGACCTGCCCAGGGCTGATGATGATTTATATTTATAACTGTTTGTTCTGTCTGTCCACAGCTTGTAACACGGTTAACCTACAGAGCTAGAGATAGCCTCAAACAAACTTTTAAACATCTACCCTTTCTGAATAATAGATCTGGTGTTCCACAGGGATCCACTACGGGTCCCCTGTTGTTTCAATTTACAAAAATGTTCAGCGCAATGTTTTCTAACGTTCCAGCTGACATATTTATTTGAAAGTTGTTTCCTCCGAGTCTCCACCAAAGCATTTAATGAGAGAATAAGTCTACCAGCCATCGATTGCCCAAACGGAGCTGGAGTTTTTTTCGCGTAAATATAAAATTAATAATCTGTCTCTCTGGACTAAAGGACCGTCCAGCAAGTACGAGCTCCACTTTTTACAGTGATTTTCTGCAAGTTCTTCATTTGTTGTGACAGCTGTGTTGTTGTTTTTGTTTTATTCTGATTTGTGTGTTTAACTTCTTTATATTGTTCTAGTATCATAGTTCTGAGTTTGTGAAAAATGAAGATCTGCTGATGGCAGACTCATTCATGATCGCGATACCATATGCAAAGCTAACCCCGCCCCTTTTATGTGAGAGCTCTGGGTTTACTTATCGAGTTGATGGTAGGCTTTGTGTGATCTAATGTGTCAGGGTTAGTGAAGACAGATATCCAAAAGACACTCTGCCTACTTGTAACACGCTGCAAATGCTTTTTCATATTTTCATTTTCTGTCATTTTGTTATATCAGTGTGTCTAGTTAAACTAATTTAATTTCCAGAAGTATTTAAGTTAATTTATATTTCTAAGATCATCAGTAAAAGAGAACAAAGTTATAAACAGTAAATACTGTGTGTTTTATTTACCTTTTAAGATTAAGACACTGGCCCTTTAAGGGAGGCTCAGTGAAGAAGACACAGAGGTGTGTGTAGACTGAAAAACGAAGCGTGTTTAAAGCTGTGAGGCATTTCTTTAATAAAAGTTGCTGAAAGTGAAGATGGACGAGTTCTGACCGGTTCATTTCAAGGGTGCAACATACTCACATCTTAGTGGAGACAACATGTTTTCTCGACATGTTCTTAGCATTTTTACTGCACTAACATTTTCCTCCCTGCTCTGTTTCATCCTGACCACTGAGGGGATACATGACCCCTCCTGCAGACGGTACATATGGCTGCTGCTGCTGTGTTCACTCTGCTGCTATTTGAATTGCAGCAGGCCCGCTGGCGGAGGTGATTAGCCCCCCTCCACGACCACTTAACCAGCCACAAAAGCTAATAGGAAAAGTCAGATATAATGGTGGGCCAGTCTCCCTGCAGGAGGGGGGGGGGGGGGTCGGGGGGCAGATGTAGTTTTAGGAACAGATTTCTGCCTTGGCTGGAGATGGACGAACGACTGCAGCAACATGAAGCTCAGTGCCAGTGATGCACTGCTCACTTACAATCACTGAGGCTGCTAAATTCATGTGATGAGACTTTAAAAACAATGTCTAAACATTAACCACAAACAAACGTCTTCAAATAGTTTGTTAAAGAAATGTTCACTTAGCGCCCGAAGACGTTTTAGCGCATCAGGTGCTCCCTTGTATCCTATTCCCTCCTCACCTCCCATTTTTCTCCTCTCCTCTCCTCTCCTCTCCTCTCCTCTCCTCTCTATCGTCTCCTCTCCAGCCTCCTCTCCTTCTCTCTGTAAATGTGTCACCTCGTTGGTATGTCGGTTTATAAATTAGATCTCTAATTGCTGCTGCAGATTAACTGACCTGCTGTCAGATTAAAGGTTAACTCAGAGGAGCATCAGATGAGTGTGTGTGTTAGTATAGTATCAACTCACACACAGCAGTCACCAAACCTCAGCATCCTTAGAAACTATTATGAGCTAAACTAACAAATTATATCATATAATAATAATAATAATACATTTTATTTAAAGGCGCCTTTCAAAACTCTCAAGGTCACCTTACAGAGCAGAGATAAAAACAACTAAGTAACAACACAACGATAGAATTAACATTAAAAGAACACAAATGTACAGGATGTAAAGGAGTTATGAGAACGGGTGGAGAATGATCAGACTGAATATGCCAGTTTAAAAAGATGTGTTTTGAGATGAGATTTGAAAATGGAGAGAGTGTCGATATTACGGATTTGTGGTGGGAGGGAGTTCCAGAGGTGGGGGGCAGAGCGGCTGAAGGCCCTGGACCCCCTGGTGGACAGGCGGGCGGGTGGTGCAGTGAGTTGAATGGAAGAAGACCTGAGAGTGCGGGTAGGTGTGTTGATGTGCAGGAGTTCAGAGATGTAAAGTGGAGCGAGGTTGTGGATGGCCTTGAAGGTGAGAAGTAGAATTTTGAAGGTGATGCGATGTTTAACCGGGAGCCAATGAAGCTGCTGTAGGACAGGGATGATGTGATTAACAGAGGGCGTTCTGGTGATGATGCGAGCGACAGAATTCTGGACCAGTTGAAGTTTGTGGATGGACTTGAGAGGGAGACCAAAGAGAAGGGGGTTGCAGTAGTCAATGCGGGATGTAACCAGGGTGTTGACGAGGATGGCGGTACTGCTGGGAGTGAGGGACGGGCGGAGGCGATTAATGTTACATAGATGGAAATAAGCAGACCGGGTGACATTATTGATGTAAGCTTGGAATGATAGTGAGCTGTCAAGGATGACACCCAGACTCTTAACCTGAGGGGAAAGAGAAACTGAGGAGTGGTCAATAGCCAGAGAAAAACTGTCAAGTTTGGAGATTGTTGATTTGGTGCCGATGAGGAGAAGCTCGGTTTTGTCACTGTTTAATTTGAGGAAGTTGAAGGTGAACCAGGATTTGATTTCTTGCAGGCAATCAGTCAGGGAAGTGGGCGGGAGGGAGGAGGTGGGTTTGGTGGACAGATAGAGCTGGGTGTCATCCGCATAGCAATGGAACTGGATGTTATACTTACGGAAGATATGGCCAAGAGGAAGGAGATAGATGATGAACAGAAAGGGGCCCAGGACAGAACCCTGAGGAACACCGGTGGTGACTGGAAATGGCTTGGATTTGAAGGTTCCGAGTTGAGTGAACTGAGTACGACCAGAGAGATAGGATGAAAACCAGTGCAAGGGTGTGTCAGTGATTCCGATGGAGGCAAGTCTGTCAAGGAGTGTGTGATGGGAGATGGTGTCGAAGGCTGCACTTAGATCAAGGAGGATGAGGATGGTTAGAAGTCCGGAATCAGCTGCCATGAGGAGGTCGTTGGTGATTTTTACCAGTGCTGTCTCTGTGCTATGGAGGGGGCGGAAACCAGACTGCAACTGTTCATAGAGGTTATTGTCAGACAAATGAGTGTGAACCTGAGATGCAACTGTTTTTTCAAGAATTTTGGATAGGAAGGGTAGATTAGAGATAGGACGGAAGTTATTGAAGTCATTTGGGTCTGCAGCAGGTTTCTTAAGTATAGGGGGTTATTGAAGCTGACTTGAAAGAAATGGGAACAAGACCAGAGGTGAGGGAGGAATGTATGATGACCATTATTAGGGAAGACAGAGGGGGTAGGCAAGCTTTACTAGGACAGTAGGGAGAGGGTCTAATGGACAGGTAGATGGTTTTGATTTCTGAATGAGGTCAGATTCATGTATAACATGTGAGTTAAGTTCAGCCTGTACACTGCAGGAGACAGACTCTAGTGGACACTGGAGGAACTACAGCTGTAAAGTTGTACATTTTAACATGGCGCTCTATGGGGACTGACTCACTGCAGGAGACAGACTCTAGTGGACACTGGAGGAACTGCAGTTTATTTTCTTTCTGCAGATGTTGCACTTTCATACTGTAGAGTTTGAGGTATTTTTCATTATTTTAAATGTGTTAAATTGTTTTGGGGTGTTTGTGTTGTTCATACTTTCCTACCTGCAGACTGACCTCACTATTACACCGCGTTTACTCCACGTGCATCTCATCCAGAGAGCAGCTCGAGGCTGCAGAGAGAACCGACAGCGTCACTCTGTCAGCTGATTGGACAGAGCGATCTGTCATCTCTCTCTCTCTCTCTCTCTCTCTCTCTCTCTCTCACTCTCTCTCTCTCTCCCGCACACACACACACACACACACACACACACACACACACACACACACCTCTCTGAGCGGAGGTTTCCCTCAGCTTCACTCTCACTCAGGTCTCCTCAGCTTCGCATCAGGATCATCTCGCTTCTCCCCCCCCCCTTCTTCTTTTCCTGTCATTGGCTCTGTGTTCGTGATTTTTCATGCAGAAGAAGAACAATCGGTCATCTCCGCTTCGACAGTTTTTTCCCGCGCCGGGTTTGCTACTTTAAGAGAGTGCCGCGCGTATTTACGCACAGCCGGACCGTGCAGCCAAAAAGCGAAGATCTGAGGGATATCCCGGCGCTGTCATCCTCTGTGAGTCCTCCTGTGTTCATATCTAAACTGTTACAGAGATGCTGAATCATGAACATGCAGTCCGGGGATTCAGCCTCAGTGTGAAGTTGTTTCGAAGGTTTTTTGAAATCGGTGAATGTCGACCAACAGGTGGAGAGAAGCGCGCACAATGAACTCTGCTTTCTCAGCTTTAAAAATACTTTTTATTACATTTAACTTTAACACACATTAAGTCTTTATTCTATCAAAGACCTGAATCTGGTTTCTTACTGCTCGATCTGCTTTATGAATTTCTGACTCATTAAATAAAACGTCTCTGTGCAACTTCCCGTGAATTAGAGAAACGTATCAGATACTTTAGCTAACATATGACTCTTTAACAACTCAACTTTTTAATAAAATGTAATTCTGCACCGCACTGTTTGAATGCAATCTGAGAAAAAACAGTAAATGCAGTTTTGAGACGCAGCTAAGTGACACTTAGTCCAAAACAATGTTTACCTTTTCTCTCATTAATCAATCCTTCATTACTAATTATTCATCTTTTTTACTGATGTAATGCTGCATGTTGAGTCAGTTCTTCTTTTTATAACATGAGTTCATTGGTTTTGATCAGATAGTGTTTGAGTTTTCTGTTGGAATATTCAGCCTGAAGTTTGTGGAGACCAAGTGTGTGTGTGTGTGTGTGTGTGTGTGTGTGTGTGTGTGTGTGTGTGTGTGTGTGTGTGTTTGTGTGTGTGTGTGTGTGTGTGTGTGTGTGTGTGTGTGTGTGTGTGTGTGTGTTGTGTGTGTGTGTGTGTGTGTGTGTGTGTGTGTGTGTGTGTGTGTGTGTGTGTGTGTGTGTGTGTGTGTGTGTGTGTGTGAGCAAAGTGATGTTTATTAAAAGGTCTTTATTAGTTCTATTTATTTCTCGACCCGAGCACAAAGTCAGCTTCTTAAAGAAATAACTGGTCTGAAAGTCTTTGGAGGTGAGCTGAACTACCTGATGGGATCCAGACCCGATCAATCAATATCAGAGCTGGATCTGCACTGATGCTCTGCTGACCTGTTACCCCATCGACTCATGACAATGTTTACCGCTAACAACAGCGATAAACGTTAAAACGACTTCAAACCGAGACATCTATTTGACTGAGTCTCCGTTTGATGGTGCGTTCGGATGTCACAGCTGGGAATGACATCAGATCCGAGTTAACCGCGCTCCAGCTGGCAACAAGTCAGACAAGAAACATGGACGCCTCCAGGAGTTCCTTTGTTTTGCTAATTACAATTTCAGAATTCCCTAAATTTGGATTTCTGAATCGGGACTACAAACACTTCTCGTGCTGTAGATCCAGACCCCTGAGCTCAGATTCTTTACAGGACTCTGACAGAGTTTAAACTCCTCTTAAAGTTTTATCATGTGGAGAAAAAAACAGACTGACTGAACGTTTCCATGACGACACTTTTAGCCACACGGTGTAAAACTGTTTAACTCCATAAAAAAATGAAAACTTTGAGATGAACTAGAGGAGTTTTTTTTACTTTCTAGGTGTTGATCATCACCATATCAACACACAGTCAGCTGGCACTGCTGAGCACACACACACACACACACACACACACACACACACACACACACACACCCTCTCTCTCCCTCCCTTCATTCACTCTCTCTCTCTCGCTCTCTGTAGGGAATCCCTCTCTCCCCCCTCTGCTCTTCCTCCTCCTCCTCTTCATCATCATCGTCGCCTCGCGCTCCAGGACTTTGCCCTTGGCTGTGACGCTGTTGTCGACGTTTCCATGGAGACCCTGGCCTGCGGTTGGGCCTGCGACCCGTGTGACCCCAGCGACCTCAGAGAGGAGGCGTCGTCTGTGTGGGGTGAGACTCACAACAAATACACAAACTTTGTCATAAGCAGAGCTCTCAGTCTTTAGTTATCGAAACACTGCTGCATATTCAAATATCTTCATTACTAAAGTCCTGCATGTTAGTTTCTGGAGACTCTCAGACGGGTTTGATTGACTCTCACAGCTCAGACGTTCAGCCTGAACACGGCTGGGTTAAACATTCATCTTTCAAAATGATCAAATTGAACTGAATGTTGGAAGCAGAGATCTTCCTTTTTCAACATTAAATCAAATCTATCGACTAAATCTAGAGGGCCAGTGCATGAGAGTCTTCACACCTGCACAAGAAGTTTCCAGTGTAACATCCTGCAGTTCCTGGAGTGTCCACTAGAGGCTGGCAGCAGAAGCACAGGAAGTCACATACACACCCATTCTAAAAAGCCTGTTTTTACAGCAGAGATGAACATGTTTACAGCCTGGTTCAAAAAACCAAATAGGTGTGATTAGCTCATGTCTGGATGGACACACACTGTACGGGGGGTGAATGTTTTGATGACTCATCAGTTTTGATTTGATGAAGGATAAGAGTTATTTACAATAAGGCGTGTAGCTGACCTGATTGACAGGTGGGCGCGGTGTAACGGTTTGTCAGGAGGTTTAAAACCTGCCTCAGCTCCAACTTCAAAACATTCATATTTACAGTCTATGCATGCAAAGTAATGACAAACTGCACCGCGCTGCAGGAAGAGTTATGAAACGTTTCCGGCCTTTTTGTCGACCTGCTGCGTCGTCAGCTTTTACACACTCATGTTCAATCAACTGGAGTGTGTCATTATAACAAGAAGAGGACTGAAAGAATCCTGAAAATAATCTGATATTCAAACTTTTAACTCTGCTCCTGAATGCATCGTCCCTCTGCTGACTGAAGGTAAACTTTCCCTCTTTTCTGTAAATGCCACATTCAGCGGAGGACGACTCTCATTCATCAAACAAAAAGCGTTTCCTGCTTCTCTCGGTGAACTCTGGGTAACCGAGCGCTCCGGCAAGTTCCACTCGAGCGCTCCGCCTCCGCTCACACGCAGAAACATCCGGGAGAGATTTTTATGAAGATTCATCTTTTAATTTTCTCCGTGTCTCCTCGGGCAGAGTGTTCGATTCATCACGAGAGAGAGCGAGGGAGAGAGAGAGAGGGGAGGGGGGGGAGAGAGAGAGAGACAAAGAGAGGGAGAGAGAGAGTGAGAGAGATCACGGCTGTAGTTCCTCTCATGTCCACTAGATGCTGCTCACAAAAAAAACTTGTGGACAGTGGATAGAGTCAGAAACCAGAGAGAGAGAGGACAGTGGATAGAGTCAGAAACCAGAGAGAGAGAGGACAGTGGATAGAGTCAGAAACCAGAGAGAGAGAGGACAGTGGATAGAGTCAGAAACCAGAGAGAGAGAGGACAGTGGATAGAGTCTGAAACCAGAGAGAGAGAGGACAGTGGATAGAGTCTGAAACCAGAGAGAGAGAGGACAGTGGATAGAGTCAGAAACCAGAGAGAGAGAGGACAGTGGATAGAGTCAGAAACCAGAGAGAGAGAGAGGACAGTGGATAGAGTCTGAAACCAGAGAGAGAGAGAGAGAGGACAGTGGATAGAGTCTGAAACCAGAGAGAGAGGACAGTGGATAGAGTCAGAAACCAGAGAGAGAGGACAGTGGATAGAGTCTGAAACCAGAGAGAGAGAGAGAGAGGACAGTGGATAGAGTCAGAAACCAGAGAGAGAGAGGACAGTGGATAGAGTCAGAAACCAGAGAGAGAGAGGACAGTGGATAGAGTCAGAAACCAGAGAGAGAGAGGACAGTGGATAGAGTCAGAAACCAGAGAGAGAGAGGACAGTGGATAGAGTCTGAAACCAGAGAGAGAGAGAGAGAGAGAGAGCGGGGTGGAAGCGAACCCGGGCCTACCGCTCGAGACGAGAGTCTCAATACATGGGACGCGCGCCCTAACCATTGAGCCACCAGCGCGCCCAAAAAAAAACTTTGACTTGATGATAGAAAAGTTTTTAGGTTGAAGACAGCTGTGATTGCCTTGATTGACAGGTGTGTCTCAGCCAATTAAACTCAGTCATAGTCACATGGCTAAAGAGGTCTGCACTCACATGAAGACATGGGACTATTTGAATAAAGTAACATCACTCTCTCTCTCTTTCTCTCTTTCTCTCTCTCTCTCGCTCTCTCTCTCTCTCTCTCTCTCACTCTCTTTCTCTCTTTCTCTCTCTCTCTCGCTCTCTCTCTCTCTCTCTGTCTTTTCAGATTCTCAGTGTGTCTATAACGGCTCTCCTCCTGCTGCAGCTGCTCTGTTGTGGGCGGAGCCTATCTCCCCTCACCTCCAAAGAAACAAACAGGTAAGAACTCACTAAAACCTCATTCTTACATCTCATCGTTCCTCCTGTCAGATTTCCAGGAATACTGCATGTAGGATTGTTTCCTCCTCATTTATCTTCTTTCAAACGTTTTCCAGCTGCAGGACGTTCTGCTGCAGAGAGAGGAGGAGCTGGCCCGCCTGCAGGAGGAGAACAACAAACTCAGACAGTTCTTCAGTTCCTCGTTTGTGAGGAACCTGCAGCAAAAAGCAAAGGTGTGCTCCCTACGAGGACTCTGAACTCTGATGAACCGTCTTAGAGTCGAGGTCTCACCTTAGACATATTAAATAAAGAATGAAAGCATACGACGACCTCAGGACCCGAGGATGGGTCAATGCTTGATTATGTACTTTAATGATTAGATTGCGTAAAGTTCTTCCCACTTTCTCAACTCAAACACACTTAGGGCGCGGTCACACTGGCCATCCATACCGTGCCGTACTCGAGCATGATTGGCCCCCCGCTGCGCCATTGCCAGCGTGGCCCGCGGTCAAACTGGCCAGGACTAACAGTGCCTAAGCACGATTACCTCTTGTACATAACGTTGTAATACAACACATGCACGCTTTGTTATTATGAAGAAAAAAAAAGGGGGGACGTGCAGTTGAGTCCGCGGCCGCACATCGGAGAACAACACAGAGAGCATGACAGCTACTTTGTGGTTTATATTGTGTCATGTTAGTCAGATACAGACATGAAACTCTGGATTTCTCCAGAATGAAGGCTGTCAGCGTCGTGTACCCGCATGCTCGTGCATGAAGTGCACCGTGCTGAAGCACACCTCCCCGAAGTGTGCCAAAGCCAAGGAAGTGAGCGGAGCGGTCACACTGGTCAAACTAACTGGACTTTAGGTTTGAAGCGTGCTTGGATGGTGCTACGGATGGCCAATGTAACCGCGCCCTTTCTTAGTGGCTGCATGGCCCATTTTTGGGTCTCGACCCACCTGCTGTGAACCACTGCTTGAAAGAACAGGCTGCTCAGGTTGTCTGCAGGTCATCTTTCTATGTAAGTTCAAGGTTTGGATAATCGTTTTTCAAATGAACATCCACCTTAAAAAAAACAGTAGCACCAACAACTACAATTCACTTATCAGACGCTTTTATCCAAAGCGACGTCCATCAGAGAGTAAGAACAACACAAGCAAGGATCTAGAAAAAAGGGAACAATGTCAGTAAGAGCAAACGATCAGCTTTGAGTCTGATTGGACACACAGGTGCTGACAGGAAGTGACCAGAGGCAAAGCACAACATTGAGGGCAGTTCTTGAGAGCTCTAATCAGTATAGAAACCATCTTATAAGTCATCGTTATCAAACAGAAACCATCGTCATTACCATCATCATCATCAATAATATGGAGACCATCATCATTAAGTTAGTAGGTATTCATGAAAGAGCTGGGTCTTTAGCTTTTTCTTAAAGGTGCAGAGGGACTCTGCAGATCACATGGAGTTTGGAAGTTCATTCCACCACCGGGGGGCGACAGAGGAGAAGAGTCTAGTCAGAGACTTAGGACCCTGTTGTGAAGGTTGGATCAGACGCCTTTCATTGGCAGAGTGTAGTGGGGGGGAGGGAGTGTAGACCTGGATCAGAGAGTTAAAGTAAGGAGAAGACGTTTGTGTCGCTGTTTTGTAAGCGAGCAGCAGAGTTTTAAATTTGATGCGAGCAGTAACTGGGAGCCAGTGTAAACCTTTTTGAACCAGCTTGACCAAACGGGGACGGTGTTAACCTCTGATCTTGTTCCCTCCTCAGAAACTAACCGCTGACGGGAGGACGAAGCTGAAGAGAAACCTGATGTACCAGGAGGACGGACCTCTACAGACCCGCAGTCATCAGCTGCTCGCCTCCCAGCAGGTCAGCAAGAGAGTCTGCAGGAACCTCACTGCCCAGTTCTGCTCGGAGTTCCCTGAGACGCCCGCCTCCTCCTCAGAACCAAACCTGGATCTCTGGGTTCTGAGGACGCTCGGGCTGAAGGATCGAGACACCATCGATACGTCCAGCACCTCCTCCTCCTCCTCGTCCTCCGCCTCTGGATTCAGCTCTTTGGTTTATGATGCTGCTGCCTCCTCTTCTTCACCCTCTGAATACTCTCTGAACTCGTCTTCTACGCCTTCTTCTGTCCAGAGCTACTGCCAAACGTCGACGCCTCAATCTGACTTTGTGTTCAGTCCTGCCGATTCCTCACTGAGCTGCACGACCTCTCCGGGCCAAAGCTCTGACTTCACCGCCACTGGACGGTTTGAATCTCCCGACGCCGTCATCAGGAGCTACAACACCTTCACTGCCTTACAGTCTCCCCCACGAGTCCCGCTCTTCAGCACGTCACCGCTCAGAGCAGAGATCTGTCCTCAGGTCCCGGCCTCGAGTCCAGTCCAAAGTCTGCAGAGGAACTCAGCAGAACCTCCGGCTTACTGGACCCCGATGAGAAGCAGCAAGACCACATCATCACAGGACGCAATCCAGTTCAGTCCACCTGGAGAGAGAGTCCATTTTTCCCCTGTCCCCTCATCCAGTCCCGCCATCAACCAGTCTAGCACACCTAGTCCGTCAGCAGGACCCAGCATGCCTCAGACGCCTCGCAGCCGCACAGATTTGGCGTTCAGTATGTGCCTGAGCCCGTCCAACAGCGTCAAGACCCACAGCTTCCCCCAGGGACAAGCCTTCGTCAGGAAGGACAGCGGGGGCCGGTGGAACTTCACCTGGGTACCCAAACAAGGACCATGAAAAGATCTTCCTCTTAAGGGACTCGCTGCTAACTGATTGCTGCCACAGTTCAAACTTTCAGAACTAAAAAATGGATGTTTTACTTGTTGCTGGTTGAAGAGTTTGTTCTTGGGTCCGGTTGATAAACATCCATTGAAGACCATCATGACAAAGACTTTTGATTTTCTGGTTTACATTCAAACACTATGATCCTGACATCGATGAGACGATCTGTACGACATGAACAGAGGTAAACCATTCACCTGTGGGACATTGGAACTAACAGGCTCGAGCCATGCTAATGTAAAGTAGCTTAAAGTCAACTTACAATGAGAGCCACTTGAAAATTAACAAATGCACAATATTAAGCATTATCTTAGCATTAGCTTAGCATTAGTCATACTTGATTTTTCATCCGTAAAGCATTGTTCCTAAATTCTTACTTTCTTATATGTTATTCGTAAAAAAGACGACCCTGAAGTGAAAGAGTCGCTATAATGAGAATATGTGTGTTTGTATCAACGCTACGTGGAGCTGAAGAGAATCTCAATGTGAAGTAAAGAGAGGAGAAGAACATCCTGGAGAACAGGAAACATGCAGCAGCAGGTTGATTAGAGCACAGAGATGGTAGAGGTGGCGTGCAGACAGTCTATGGTCGTGCAGCGATCACAGGGAATAAAGGTCACCACCCCCTCCCACTGGCCCCTCCCACTGGCTCCAGGTGAATTCTCCTGATTAAATCCTGCTGCATTCTCACATCAGCTCACTCTGACTCAGATTAATGTATGAATGATTATGATTATCTAACAGTATTTATAACTGAGTAGTAATGTAGGATCAATGCTTCATAGATGAAGACTTAAGTCTTAACAGCTTCATTAACAGATGAGACTAAAAGTTGTTGAGATTCTTTGATTTGTGAAACAGAAACTGCCGCATGAAAACACATGTAAATCCTTCTGTTGTGTTCTTTGTTCTATTTATTTAAAAACAGTGAAAATCAGGAAGATCCCAAACAGGGTTGCCCGCTGTACGACGTACGACCAGTAACTGTAGGAAATGATGAATGTACAATATCTGTGATTTGAGAGCAATCAATCAGATCGGCACCTGACCGACACGCCCTCCGCTCTGCTGCCAAGCTCTACCTGCCAATCAAGCCATCACCTGATGCCCTGCTCACACCTGCGGTTCGTTATGCCAGACGGACCCTAACCCGCTTTACATTATTGTGGTGTGCAGGGCAGACAGAGCACTGAGGGAATGCTACGTTCAGAATCATGCTAGTTTTAGAAAATTACCATCCCTGACTCTAAAGCTAAATGCATGAAGCATGACAGAGAGAGAGATACTTCATGAAGGCAGAAATATTACAGAATCTTTTTTTTTTAACAATGACTCTAAAGAATTTCAGGGGACCCCAAGTGGTGTCAGGACGTCAAGGTTGGGAGAGCCTGTGCCAGGCTATTTGAATGTTAAAAAGGTAAATCTTCACTGCCATTCTTGCTAATGTCTATCATGTCAGTAGTGTAAAGACTGTGGGAAACACTTTGTACCAAATTCATGGTGACCGAATAATGTTTTGTAATAATTGACAGCTCACTCGTTCACTGCCGGGTCACTTCGGGGTCTTTTCTGGAAGTGATTTGGTATTTTCCCTTTACGGCAAAGTTTAAAGGTAGTGAAAGTGTTTTGCATCCTGTAAATGTTTTTTTATAAAATGGAAAAAAGTTTTCCAAAATGTCCCTTTGTCCCAAGCTTTGCAAAAGCGTTTCACACTTTGTAATTTTAGTTTGCACTTCCCAGCCACCATACAAAAACAGTAATGGACTATCCTCCAGTTCCTTTTTTTCTGACTCTCTCCGGATGTAAAACGTCGTCACTGGGTACGAACAACTGATGTCATGTGTTTAAAAAATGCTGTCGTCTCCATGCAGAATGTCGAGATGTGTCTGCAGACGGGGTGATTTGTCCCCTGACGGCGTGTTTCACGTGATTTATGTACATAGAGCAGTAAAATCTGTCTGACAGACTGTGTGTGTGCTGTAATGTTTAAATGATCATGTACCGAATGTCACTTTAAACTTTGGACTAACAAAGCTACAGCCGAGTCGTCTCTCTTTGTTTGAAACTTTTACAACTTTTACAATCTCCAATCAGAACCAGAAGAGGCAGGGTATCAAAAAAGAACATTTACTAAAGTACTAAGGACAAATTCAAGCTGCTTGAACTCCAATTTTTCACGCTGCACTTCATTGATCTTCTCGATAAATCTATAAAATATCTTTACAGATGGATATTGTATTGAGGTATATCAGTTAAGCTGGTTATGTAACAGACTGACTTCATCCAGATAACAGTTTATGATCTTAATAAGCAAACAGGACCTTTAGCATACTGATTTTGTCACCTCTAGGAAAACTGACAGTGAGAGAGCGAGTTATATAATAGCAGTGGTTTGATCTTTGTGCACATGATGAGGTAGCTTCATACCTTTTCTCTGCTCACCTGTATGTTCTTCCACACGTTCTTTGAATCTGTGAATATGTCCAAATGCACGTCGCATTGATATGAAGGCAACAAATGTCGTCATCGTGTCGGACTCTGTCGCTCTGTCCGCCTTCCTGGATAAAAATAAAGATTAATAAAGATATAGATTTATAGAATAATAAAGATTATGGCTTCTGTCCATGAGCGATCGTCACCCTAGTTTTGTGTCCAGCTCCGTCGCTACCCGTCAGACTTTTTTACCTGATTTGATAAATTGAATCGTCGTTGGTCGGCAACACAGGTTCAGTAAAGATCCTTGAGCATGTCTCTGTAGTATCCATGCTTTCACCCATTAGTGTGGTTTCTCCTTATTTGTCTCCTCCTCCTCTTTTCTTTTTTCCTCTAAAAGACCAAGAACTGACAACGCCAGCACCATTTTCTACTTTCTATCAGACATTATTCTCCATTAGTAGACGACCTATAATACGAGTGGTGAGCGACAGCGGTGTGAAAATGGTCTTCTCGTATCATAACAACGGACTACCGCCCCCTGCTGGCATGGAGAGTTATTTCCTCTCACTCATGAGCAGAACAGACGTGGTGGTTGGCCGTCGGCTGTAGTCTTTGTGGTGTGTTCAAATGCAACTTTTTGGCCAAGACGTGAGGCGACGGCACAGTCGGCCTTCGTAGCCACTGGTTCTTTGCCATTGGTCGGCCTTATGACGAGAGATTAAGAAGCAGGCTTTTGCAAACATCCTATCCTAAAAGATACTGGACTATGCTGTCCGTATTATCCGGTCTTAAATAAAGATAAAACTCAGGCTGGTTTAACTCGTCGGGTCGTACTGCAGAGTTTGGAGTCTACTAGTAGAGTAGAAGTTGAATCTTTAATTCTGGAGTACAAAGGAGAAAACAGACCCAGATTGTGAAGACGTTCAGTGTTAAGAGAAGAGAGGGTTGTGCACAGGCGCGTCTCACCCGTGGGTGTTGTGGGTGTTGTGGGTGTTGTGGGTGTTGCGACACCCACACTTTCACTGAAATGACCAGACTCCACACTTTTTACCAGTGGAGTCATCGATGAAAACCTATTGGTCAAGTAAGATTTATTAAGAAACAATTAAGCCAATCATAGCTGTTTGGTAACATGGGGAGTCGTCGCCTCTCAACCGGAAGGTCGAAGTCTGGGCAACATGTCTGATGTGTCGTTGGGCAAGACACTTAACCCTGAATTGCTCCCTGCTTTGTGGTGGTGTATGAATGGGATTAGTTACTTCTGATGGATAACTTTATAATGTAGCAGAAGTCCCCTTTGCAGTTTTTCAAAATAAAAGCACATTATTTTTGAAGACCGGAAATAAAGAGACTGAGGCATAAGGCGATAAGAAAAACAAAATGAAAGCATCACAAAGAGCAGTTTTGAATCTGTTTTTTAGAACGAACTGGGTTACTCACAATGGATGTTCATAAAGTTAGAGTCTAATTATCTTTTGTAACTTTGTCTTCTTGTATGATGTGTCAGCTAACATCAGTTATTGGACATTAAATGAAACAGAATGTGTTGATTTGCTAGAGGGTGCTAATATACTATCATTAGAACACTTTTAAAATCACTGCTCCACCCCTGGTTGTGCATGTTATCCACTTTTCACAGGTGTCCTCGTCCAGGTGTGTGCTCTGATCTGTTGATCTGAACAGGTATGTGTCACTTTCTGCTCCAACTTGCTAAAGTTTCTCTCTGTGGTTTAATCCTCCTCGCTCTTTAGCTCAGTTTCCAGTTAAACCAGTCTGACCGTCCCCGTCCTCGCCCTCACCTCCCTCTCTCTCCTCAGGAACAAAAGGAGACCAGCAGCTCCCTGGTGACGCCCCCTCACCTCCTCCTACACCCTGATACCCCCCCCCCCCCCCCCCCCCCCCAACAGGTAACGACTGTGGGGTTTCAGCTCCCAGGGGGCGGGGCTCCCATCACAGGGTTCCCTCACGGCCCTTTTCTGGGTCCCCCGAGAGCGATCTGGGGCCGAGGGAAAGTCGTGAGCGAGAGGTGTCCGTGGCGGGCCGAGCGAGTGGTCTATCTCTAATGACAAGGTAAGACGGGCTGCAGATGTCCAACAGATTGAAGCTCTTTCAGGAGTCTGGCAGGAATGTGAAAGGAGGGCGGCTGTGGATCACAGGCTCTGTGATTGTCGGCGAGCTGAGTGTCGGACAGAGAAAGGGGTCATTAAAGAGGCCGGCCGACTGAAACTCAATCCGCCCGGCTGATCCGGGGAACGGCCTCATCACTATTTTCTCGCAGAACTCGACAGCTTGGGCTCACCTCAAAAACACGTGAGCTAATGAGTCGACACATCTGACAAAGACTGAGCTAATTTCTCTCCCAGAGACTCAACTTGTTTCCTCAACAGTTTCCTGAAGGAAGCTGCAGCTCAGGTGTTAGGTTCACCTGCAGGCAGAGGAGAGTCACACCTGAAGCTTCAGTGTTTATCCAGCTCTGCATGGGTCTGTAAACCTTTCTGTGTTCTAACCTCTCTCCATTTTTCAAAAGCATCTCCAATATTGATCCTAGTTTGAGCACGTTTCTGCTCGTGGAGCTTATTAGAAACATGCAGAGGCTTTTTAGGTCGGGTACAATCACTTCTATCTGAACCACTTCTCTTGACCGCTTCCATCGCTGCAACACCTGTTGACCTGATAACTGCTCTCATATCTGACAAACAGAGGGGCGTCCAAAACGGCTGTGTGAGGGGGTCTTAAAAGCGCCTACCTTCTCTGGTCCAAACAAATCCAGAGCATTCAGGAGCAGAATCTAAAGTTAGAAGGAGGACATACTGGCTGCTGCATTGTTGTCAGAGAAGCCAGCACTTCAACATAGCATGTTTCCTTAATGATCAGAGAGTAAGATACCTTTATCATCTCACTCTCTACACAGCTCACTGATTGGAGATTTAATATTTGCTTGCGTTGGAAAGTGTTTGTCATCCATGCTTGTTTGTTTTGAAGTGAACGCTGCATTGTGTAGTTTGACTTCATCTCCCCCTGTTGGCTTTATTGTGAACTGCACCATAATCGATGCGTCTTTTAAAACTACATCTCAGTTATACGGCTATACCGATTCTACAAAATCTGCATGGATGCACGTGTTGGCTAGGAGTGCATGACAATATATTGCCACGTTGATTTTTTGAGCACAGTCCCACTGATCATATCTCATATTTATTGAGGTTCGAAACAGTTTTATGATCCATTTATTCTAAAAGACGAAGCAGTAAAACTTTGAAAGCGCTACACATGTGTCATTTAAACACCACCTGTAAAGGTACTTCTGTTCAGTGATCAGTTTCTATTTATAATTTCAAATTTTTCAGTTTGGATTAAACATTACATGATTAGAAGAAAAGGTCGACAACATTCATCAAACGCTTTTATCCAAAGAGTATCTAGAGAGTAAGAACTACACAAACAAGGATCTAGAGAGGAGGAAATAACATCAGGAAGTGCAAACAAACAGTTTTAAGTTTGATCAGACACAGAGGTGCTGACAGGAAGTGACCCGAGGTATAGCACAACATCGACAGCTGTTCTACAGATTTCTAATCAGCCTCAAAACCATCCTAAATATCTTCCTCCTCCTCCTCCTCCTCATCATCATCATCAGTCTTCATAAAGAGCTGGGTCTTTAGCTTTTTCTTAAAGGTGCAGAGGGACTCTGCAGATCCAATGGAGTTTGATAGTTTGTTCCACCACCGGGGGGCGACAGAGGAGGAGAGTCTAGTCAGAGACTTAGGACCCTGTTGTGAAGGTTGGATCAGACGCCTTTCATTGGCATAGCGTAGTGGGG
>NC_089205.1:29812554-29892554 GCF_963930695.1 Labrus bergylta
CCTTTTGATTCTTTAGATCATTAAAATCACTTAATGGTTACAGAGTCTTCATGGAGATCTGTGTGATGATGAGTAACCGCATACCAACGTACTAACTGCTGCTCAAAAATTAACCCAATGAGTACCTCACACACACACACACACACACACAGAGGTCATATAGCGGTCCACTTCCTGGTTTGAGCACAGTTGCAGTTGAAACCAGCCTTAGTCCTTTTGGTAGCCTAACTCTAACTCGATCCACAGGCAACAACTAGAGGAGTATCAGACATTTGGAAAAGAGCGCCGGTAACGTCAACAGCGCCTTTCTGAAAAGTTAGACGACGTTCAACTTGAGCGCTCGGAGCGGCTGCAGAAAAACAAACTGCTAGGTGGACACGTTGTCTGAACGAGCGGCAACCTCCGGTCTTGAAACATGAAGCCGATGCAGAAGATAAACGGCTGGTTCAAAAAACCAAATAGGTGTGATTAGCTCATGTCTGGATGGACACACACTGTACGGGGGGTGAATGTTTTGATGACTCATCAGTTTTGATTTGATGAAGGATAAGAGTTATTCACAATAAGGCGTGTAGCTGACCTGATTGACAGGTGGGCGCGGTGTAACGGTTTGTCAGGAGGTTTAAACCCCGCCTCAGCTCCAGCTCTCAGCCTGTCGTTAGGTTGACTCAAAGTTAGACTGAGACAGCATTTCCAGCATGGAGACCGCCATCGATGGGACTCCAGCGCCCCCTGCAGGGACAGACGGGGGACGCCATTGATGAGACTCCAGCGCCCCCTGCAGGAACAGACGGGGGACGCCATTGATGAGACTCCAGCGCCCCCTGCAGGAACAGACGGGGGACGCCATCGATGGGACTCCAGCGCCCCCTGCAGGGACAGACGGGGGACGTCACTGACCTTTTCTTTGGTTCCATTTCTTTATTCACACTTGTGTTTACACATGAAGATAAAGATGAGCTGATACTTCCAGCAGCTGCTCGTCTGTATTTCATATCCACAACTTAAAAAAAGAGATGAAAATAGAGCTGCATTGCTTTTCTGCCACCTGGCTCTCCGACTCGTTTGATTGGCTATTAAAGCTGGCGGTGCTTCATTAGCGGAGGCAGCAGCTGGAGTTATATGATGTTAAACATGGTCGTCGCTCTGACCTTTACGGCCTCCTCCCGTCTGTCTCCGCCTGTCCGCGCTCATCGTGCTCCGTCGATTAAAGCAGAAAAACAGACTCATCAGCATTTATTAATGCGGCTGCAGCTCCGCCCGACACCGAGACATCCGTCATCTCATCCACACAGCGAGGACCGCTGCCAAACGAGACGCGGCCTCCACTCATCGGCCTGACGCTTTATCTTCTACATGTTGGTTTTTCAACAGGAGCAGCCTGACATTGTCCAGTGTGTAGCCTGATTTTTTGCGCTTTCACACTTGCAGAAAACTCCTTAATAAAACGGGCTTCATGACCACCATCTTCTTTAAATATTAGCTTTGGGATTAGCTAGCAGCTAACGTCTTTGATAAACCGACTTCACGTTCGAGCCGTCGACGTGGAGAATGTACGAGCTGATATCAGATTTAACAGCTCAGATGTTTGTGTGAAATCCAGTCTGCTGTTCTCTGTGTGGACTGGTTAGACTGGTTATTAATTATAACCGTTAGCTAGTTAGATCATACCTGTGTGTGTGTCTGTGTGTGTGTGTGTGTGTGTGTGTGTGTGTGTGTGTGTGTGTGTGTGTGTCTATTGTTAGAGCACACTGAGGCACACTGCCAGTGTCACATTAGCTCTCAGGTTTGTTTGTACAGGAGTGACTGTGTTTATGGCGCCGTGCCAGTACTGAGGTATTGTGTGGTATTGTGTCAGGTGTGTGTGTGTGTGTGTGTGTGTGTGTGTGTGTGTGTGTGTGTGTGTATGTGTGTGTGTGTGTGTGTGTGTGTGTGTGCTGTTAGTCGACTTACATTCCACACACGCTTAGAACACGCGACTGCCGTTATTTGATCCCCTGAAGAAGAAAATAAGCCCTACACACCTCACACCTGCCACCCTCAGCGCTGATCACAGTCCAACCTTTTTTTAAGATTCACTTTTTTTAAATAATGTTTTTCTCAAATTTAAACAAAATTAAGAAAATTTGATATGAGAGGAAAATGAGAAATCACAACATCCAGCAGTGAGATATTCCTAAATACTTTAAATCACAGTTTTAGTTTTTTAACTTCAGGTTTTAAGTGAATCAACTTTCAACATTTTTAATGAATTCTTTATGAAACTTTTAAACTCTGGGAAAACAAAACATGTTCAAGAACTAATACTGTAAACTCTCATTGATCTTTTGTTGCTGCATTCACTAGTGTCTCAGTACTCGACCAAGACCAGTCTCAAAACCCTTTTTGAAGGTCTCACCTCGGAATATAAAGCATTTTTACTCGGCCTTATCTCGGTCTCAGACTCCAGATTTCAAATCAAGACCGGTCAAGACCACCACTGATCGGTCATTCTAAACCTTGGTCAAGGTCCCGCCCTGCCTCGTTCTAAGTCTTGACTCGGTCTGGATGCCTAAATTACTTGGTCTAGGTCTTGGTCTTGGTTTCGGAGCACTCTGGTCTCAGATATGTCTTGGTCTCAGTTAGTCTGGTCTTGACTACAACACTAGCATCCACACACAGAAAGTAATGTCCGACAGAGTCAACCCACAGCGCTGACTGTACGCACAGACGATCAATGAGTGTCTCTTTAAGGTACAAAGTGTCTACCCATAAGAACATGTTTTCAGATACCCTTAAGCATCTGTTTGTAGCTTAACTATCGTGTCAGTTTTAAGGAAATCTATAACATTGTTTTAAGTTTCCTTTAGATTCTGTTCCAGGTTCCCCTAAGTGTCTGTTTTTATGCTCTTTTCTTTTGTTGTTCTTCTTCGTTTGTCACTGAGGACCCAAAGTGCATCTTGATTTCTGTTTTCATGAATAATCAACATGCACATTCCTCAAATCTGTCTTCAGAGATCATCATCTTTGTTCATCTCTGAACATCGAAGCTGAGCTGATCCCTCCGAGGACCGGAGGTCGGTCCAGCAGACGAGCTCAGACAACGGCGGAGAGGACGTTTTTAAATGACTCATTACAATAATACAGAGAAACTGCGATAATCAAGAGGAGAATTCTTCAGGGAGCGTGCCAGTCAGCAAGAGGAGAGTCCGGATTAGCGTCAGATTTCAGCTCCAGCTTCGGGACTGAAACCCGATCGAGCAGAGAAGAAACGCTTTGGTTTCAGCGGTTTCTGTTAGAGGGACAATAACTGTATGATTAACGGATTTCTTTAAACCTGCAGAGTCTCATCCCGTTCAAACCTCCGGGACGCTGGACGAGCATCATTCAGTCATTTACTATTCTGAGTGAGTGCTGTAAGATGGGGCCCTTTTAGGGAGGTTTCCTGTCATTTCAAACTTTGCATATTTTGAGCCACTGCTGTGGTTGAAAGTTGATCAGCCCTTGGGGGCCCCCTACTGGCCTGGGGCCCCCCTACAGTCGCCTGCCTTTCTGGTTGACAAACAGCATACCTGATTGTTCACACCTGAAATCAACGCCTGGAGTCGGGATTTGAAATAAATACATCTCTCTCTTTTTTTTAACCCCTCCTGCACCACAGAGCTATTTTACTATCTGCACTGGAAAGCTCCAACATGATGATCTTATTTATTATTTTATGATCTTATTATCGACAGAGATTTAAGAGATGAGGCGTTTGTAGAACTCAAAATAAAGTCTTCTCCTGGAAAGCGTCCCTAAAGATCAGAGAGAGAGAGAGAGAGAGTGACGCTGGTGAGACATGAACACTTAAAAATACAAACTTTATTTATCAAATATCTTCCAGCTGAATGTGTGAGTGCAGCGCAGACAGCATGCAATCGTTTCACATCATCAGGAATAAGAAATAAACACAGAAGATGAATGAGAGGGATGTAGGCTCAGGTAAGTCTCTTTACGTTCACTGGGATCAAAAACAGATTCACCTGGAGACGAGTAAAAAGTGAATGTGCAATACTTCAATTAATAAAAAGTATCTTAACATGAAGTAAATATAGTTTGCTCCCCATGTTGAAAACGTCTTCAACGGCGACCATCTTGGGTTTAGAATGAGGTCTTCCTGAAGGAGATCTCTACGTCATGAGTGTAAAATATGAACATAAAAAGATGAATGTGAGTCCTTATCTGAAACATTTAGCATCAGAAAACAAAGCAGACACATCAGAGATCCGTTTGAACAGTCATGGTCGTCACTCTGTTGAAGAGGCAGGAATATAAAATAAGGCATTTATTATTATTGATTTGATTTCCCTCCTCTCAGTTGTTCACTTTGTGTCCACAGGTGAACACCTCACTAACACATCTACAGCATGTGAGCTCCATGGACACCTCGGGTAAATATTACGGCAGCCCCTTCAGGACAAACTTCATGTTGTTAAGGTGCAGGTCGGTTAAGAGTCTGAGAGAAGAAGAACCATCAGGAGGACGATTGTTCTGGAAGAATTCATCTTTAAAAAAAGAGACCAAAAATCACTGAATCACTGTTGGAAGACGTCAGTGAATAGTTTGATTATTTCAAGACTTAGTTTTACGATTTTCTTCTTGTACCTTGAATGCAGCATTCCTCAAAGTCTGTGTTAAATGTGTCCATCAGAGCGTCAGTGTTAAAGGGGCGGGGCAAATATAAAGGCGGAGCTATGTTGCTGCTTGAATGTAACAAGAGTCCCGCCCCTGATCCTGATGACATCATAGTTCCTCAACCGAACCAATCACCTGCAGCTGCTGTTGTTGCTTGTGTTTTATGATGTCATCGTTATGTTGGCAGAGTGAGGGGGCGGAGCCTGAAGCCAGGTCAGGGTCAGGTGTCGGGTCAGGTGTTGGGGAAGGTTCCTGGGCGGGGTCAAGATGTGGGGTGGGGTTTGTTTCAGGAACAGGATCTGACTGGATGTCAGTCCTGTCATGTGACACCTGCAGCATTTCAGTTTCCACAGTTAGCTCCGCCCCCCTGTCCTCCACCTGATCAACGATCCCATTGCACCCTGAGCACCTCCCGCTGTGCTGTGACCCGTCCTCCCTGCATGTGTTCCACCTCTTCATCCCTCCCCTCCTAGTGGGTGGGGCCTGCCTGTATCTCCGGCTCTGATTGGCTGACAGTCGCCTGTTTCTGCGGCTCTGATTGGCACTGCCTTCCTGGTTCTGGTTCTGGTTGTGGATCCTGTGGACTCTCTGGAGCGCCAGAGCAGCGAGGTCGGAGTGAGACGACGTGCTGTCAATCATCCTCCGGCCCAGAGCGAGCGGCCGCACGGGCAACGCCAGCCTCAGCTTCAGCCAGAAGCGTGAGCGCGGCGCTTCAGACTGACTCCCTCTCCATGTGACCGAGGTGTTGGCGGCGTGCCGGAGCTGAGCCACCTCCACACAGGGCAGCTTGCTGACGGAGCGGAACACCACGGTGACGATGGAGGCCTGGAGGCCGTGTTGGAGGTACAGACCCAGACGACACTCCAGCAGGCTGAAGCTCTTTTCTGCCAGGAAGTCCGGACTGAGGACGAAAAGGAGGCGGCGGCTCCGCTGCATGGAGAGCATGACGGCCTCTGATTGGTCTGACAGAGGAAGAACAGGAAGTATTAATCTCAAAGACCTCAGCTTTTCATAGGCTCACAACAAAGAAGAAACACATTTCAAACTAGGGGTGAAAAAGACCACCTTGAATAGGTGGGTCGGTATCTCTTTTTTTTAAAGGAGCAGTTTGTAACTCTGACCCCCTAGTGGTTAAAATGGGTACTGCAGTCTACATTCTAAACATCATAGAGAGCTGTCCCCCCCCCCTCTCACTCAGGTCACCATGTGGTGGACTCTGAAGCTTCAGTGTTTATCCAGCTCTGCATGGGTCTGTAAACCTTTCTGTGTTCTAACCTCTCTCCATTTTTCAAAAGCATCTCCAATATTGATCCTAGTTTGAGCACGTTTCTGCTCGTGGAGCTTATTAGAAACATGCAGAGGCTTTTTAGGTCGGGTACAATCACTTCTATCTGAACCACTTCTCTTGACCGCTTCCATCGCTGCAACACCTGTTGACCTGATAACTGCTCTCATATCTGACAAACAGAGGGGCGTCCAAAACGGCCATGTGGGGGCGTGTCTTAAAAGCTCCTACCTTCTCTGGTCCAAAGAAATCCAGAGCATTCAGGAGCAGAATCTAAAGTTAGACCATCATTCAGTGTGTTTGTGTCAAACATATGATACAGTTTCAGTTATTGTGTTTTTGCCGGATCTTACATTTTACTTTCAATTAACTACATTTCTCTCTGTTATTTAATCAGTTTTCATTAAAGATACAAACCTCGGGTGTGATCATAGAAATCTCTCACTCTAAGATTCTGTGTTAAAATAATAGCTGCTTGTATGACTGCATTATGTCATGGTAAATATCTGTAGAGAATGGAATAATTCTTCTTGCATTATGTATAACCAAATCTTTTTGCTATATGTGCATGTTTGAAGATGACGTGTTTTGGTGCAAATGGAGGACATGAGATGAAAACACTTTGATGAATGAATCCTTTATTTAGAACATAAACTAAACTCTGAAAGAGTTAAGAGCATGACAAAGCACAGGATGCATTTTACAGTCAGTTCATCTGATAAGTATAAAAATATATAATAGCAAAATATCGCTTAAAATCAGAAACAATGACAAAAATAACAAAGGTTAAAAGAACTGTGAAACTCATGGAAAATAATATTTTCAATTGATGATAATTGAAATCTGTGAAAACACTTTTTGATCAGGACATTAAACTGTGGAGCTTTAAAAAGCTCTTACATTAAACTGTAAATTTCCCTCTATAAAGATGATCAAACTCTATTTCTCTAACAGACATTTATATTCCTCTGTGGATGAACCTCAATGATCTAAGTGATCATTTGATGTGACTTTTAGTGCCACCTAAAGGTCAACTGACTTATTTTTCCAAATACTTTTTTGTAATCATTAGATACCAAACTCTTTAAAGGTCACATATCATGTAAAATCCACTTCACCAGTAGCCCCTCCCCCAGGTGGGTGACACTCCCACAGCTAGGTGTTTGTTCTGCCCTCTGAGTCTGCCTTCTCACCGTAAACAATAGGACATGGAGCGAGAAAGACCGAGTACACCCAAGCCCTTCCAGAGAGGGGGCGTGGTCAGACACTGCTCATTTACATATTTAAAGGTACAGACACAGAAACAGCCTGTTCTGAGCAGGGCTGAAATAGAGGGGTTTATAGACATGATCAGATACAGGATCAGAGTGGATTTAGAACAAGAAACTTCACACACATGTTTTGAGGAGCTCTGAGAATTATTCCTCCAGACAGTTCCTCCAAATCCTGCAGCTGGACTCCTGAGAGGGATCTGAAGTACCTTACACACAGAGAAAATGAACGGATTGTGTGCAGATGAAAGGTGATTATGGTTAAAATACTGGTAATGAGAAGTCAAACATGACTGCAGCTGAGTTCATGAAAAGATGAATGATATGTTTTTTTTTGTTCTTCTTTGGAGAGCGGCAGCTGAATCAGACAAAAAGCTCAACATCCACTTGTCCATTCAGTACTTTGGTTTCTAAACTCCTGCTTGACTGGATCATCTTTATTTCCTCCCAGCTCAGATCTTTTAGACTCCCTGGTCCTTAAGTCAAAGGTAGGTACGAGTTGAAGGAGTTTCAAAGCATTAAAATAAAAGATCTGATAAGTTCTAAAGACCCTTTCCGTCCTGTTTTTGTTGCTAGAACACAACAAGCACTGATTCATTGAAATGATTTGCAACCATGCCACCTTGTGTTAGACAGTTGGTGGTTCAGTTATTTCTTAAATATGTCAAAACTTTACATTATAAGATGCTTCTGTCAGTGAGCACTTGGACTACAAACAAGGTTAACAACATGTAGCTTTTAGCTAACCTCCAACTTCAGTCCTGTTTTGATATTTATTTATTAAATTTAGAAAATATTCAGGGTTGTGAGGATATAAATCTTTTAATTCCTTAATGCCATGCAGCGCCATCATCAGCCCCTTCACAGGAACAGGAAGCTGCTTCCCGCCTGTTACTCTGGCTCTAGGTCATGTGACCTCCTCTAACACGTCTAAACACCTGGTGTCACGCTGCAGAGATGAGGACTTTGTGCGGCTCTTTGACCGTGTTGGTGACGAGTCCTGACTGCGTGTTTGTGCTGTTCTGACTGAGCATCCTCATCAGGACCCCCTCCGTACTGCTCCCCCCCTCCTTCCTGCTGCCGACCCTCCTCACAGGTAACTCCACCCTCAGCCTCTTCCAGAAACGAGACGTCAGCTCCTTTGACTTGTCCCCCTGCCATTGGACCAGCGCCAGCGCCATCCTGGCCCTCTTCAGCTCCCTAACCCAGACGTGCCTCTGGACCTGCTTGTACTGGACCAGGATCACCCGCAGGTGCCCGCCCCGAGCCATGCCGTCGATGCCGGCCTTCAACTCCAGGAGAGCCTGGGATCCCTGAGAGGCATAGCCCGGGCTAACGACCACCAGGACGCGCCTGCTACGAGCCACGAAACTCAGAGTCTCATCTGTGATGGCTGCAGAGAGAGAGGAGGGATAATGAAGAATGGAGGATGGATGAAAGGATGGATGAAAGGATGGATGAAAGGATGGATGAAAGGATGGATGAAAGGATGGATGAAAGGATGGATGGAGTGTGTTTCTGAGTGTGTGTCATGTTCTTCTCTGCTTGTTTATGACAAAGAGCAAATGGAGTAGAAACTGTTACACTCATTTAGCCGAGTGAGAAGAGCAGCAGCCTGACCTGCAGGAGACGAGTGTGCTGAAGTAGGAGTGTGTGTTAAGGTGTAGTTCAGGTGTAGTTCAGGTGTGTGTTAAGGTGTAGTTCAGGTGTGTGTTAGGCTGTAGTTCAGGTGTGTGTTAAGGTGTAGTTCAGGTGTGTGTTAGGCTGTAGTTCAGGTGTGTGTTAAGGTGTAGTTCAGGTGTGTGTTAGGCTGTAGTTCAGGTGTGTGTTAGGCTGTAGTTCAGGTGTGAGTTAGGCTGTAGTTCAGGTGTGAGTTAGGCTGTAGTTCAGGTGTGTGTTCAGGTGTGAGTTAGGCTGTAGTTCAGGTGTGTGTTAAGGTGTAGTTCAGGTGTGTGTTAGGCTGTAGTTCAGGTGTGTGTTAAGGTGTGAGTTAAGGTGTGAGTTAGGCTGTAGTTCAGGTGTGTGTTAAGGTGTGAGTTAGGCTGTAGTTCAGGTGTGTGTTAAGGTGTAGTTCAGGTGTGTGTTCAGGTGTGTGTTAGGCTGTAGTTCAGGTGTGTGTTAAGGTGTAGTTCAGGTGTGTGTTCAGGTGTGAGTTAGGCTGTAGTTCAGGTGTGTGTTAAGGTGTAGTTCAGGTGTGTGTTAGGCTGTAGTTCAGGTGTGTGTTAAGGTGTGAGTTAAGGTGTGAGTTAGGCTGTAGTTCAGGTGTGTGTTAAGGTGTGAGTTAAGGTGTGAGTTAGGCTGTAGTTCAGGTGTGTGTTAAGGTGTGAGTTAGGCTGTAGTTCAGGTGTGTGTTAAGGTGTGAGTTAGGCTGTAGTTCAGGTGTGAGTTAGGCTGTAGTTCAGGTGTGTGTTAAGGTGTAGTTCAGGTGTGTGTTAGGCTGTAGTTCAGGTGTGTGTTAAGGTGTGAGTTAAGGTGTGAGTTAGGCTGTAGTTCAGGTGTGTGTTAAGGTGTGAGTTAGGCTGTAGTTCAGGTGTGTGTTAAGGTGTGAGTTAGGCTGTAGTTCAGGTGTGTGTTAAGGTGTGAGTTAAGGTGTAGTTCAGGTGTGTGTTAAGGTGTGAGTTAGGCTGTAGTTCAGGTGTGTGTTAAGGTGTGAGTTAAGGTGTAGTTCAGGTGTGTGTTAAGGTGTGAGTTAAGGTGTAGTTCAGGTGTGTGTTAGGCTGTAGTTCAGGTGTGAGTTAGGCTGTTGTTCAGGTGTGAGTTAGGCTGTAGTTCAGGTGTGTGTTAAGGTGTGAGTTAGGCTGTAGTTCAGGTGTGTGTTAAGGTGTGAGTTAGGCTGTAGTTCAGGTGTGTGTTAAGGTGTGAGTTAAGGTGTAGTTCAGGTGTGTGTTAGGCTGTAGTTCAGGTGTGTGTTAGGCTGTAGTTCAGGTGTGTGTTAGGCTGTAGTTCAGGTGTGTGTTAGGCTGTAGTTCAGGTGTGTGTTAAGGTGTAGTTCAGGTGTGTGTTAGGCTGTAGTTCAGGTGTGTGTTAGGCTGTAGTTCAGGTGTGTGTTAGGCTGTAGTTCAGGTGTGTGTTAGGCTGTAGTTCAGGTGTGTGTTAAGGTGTGTGTTAGGCTGTAGTTCAGGTGTGTGTTAGGCTGTAGTTCAGGTGTGTGTTAGGCTGTAGTTCAGGTGTGTGTTAGGCTGTAGTTCAGGTGTGTGTTAAGGTGTGTACTCACTCCCTCCCGGCAGACTGTCTCTGTCAAAGATACACACGGTGTATCCGAGGTCATTCTCCAGAACGTTCCTCAGAGTGGACAGAACAAACTGCTCCTCCTCGCTGTTCCTCGCATACGAGATGTAGATGTCATACTCCTTATCATCTGTACACACACACACACACACACACACACACACACACACACACGCGCGCGCACACACACACACAGAGTTAATATCGACTTTATGTTTCCACGTCGTCATCTAAATGGAAACTCCCCCAATCTGATCCGATGTGCAGCACAGGAAGGCGCTCAGTCGACATGACGTGTGACCCGCAGCTTCATCCTGTTTGTGTTTTTGTGCTGAATTTGATGTAACAACTGTTTGTGGTTAAAATAAATCATCTTCCTCTCTGTAACGATGTCACACACTTGGAATAACAACCGGAGCCTCTCAGGGACAAAAACAACAACTTTGAGTGTGTTGGTGAACAAATCTCCAGGAGTGATTTCAAAACTTTTTTTGGTCTTATTTTTCGTTTGACCTCGACATTTAACATTTCACCCAGGTATTAAAACTACAAAATTGCCCTTTTTAAAAATAAGGGTGATAAGTAAATTTTTATGATCATTTTTAAGTTTCACTGGCATGCAGAGCGCGGTGCGGCGGTGTGGTCGTGTCTTTAAGAGTTAAAGCTTTGAAATAAAAACCTCTGGTGAAAATGCTTCAGCTGGCAGAAGCTCTCCTCACATCCACACGTTCACACTGAATGTTGGAGGGTTGATTGAATAAATCTGGCAGCTTGTCTGAAGAAGTTACACTTTCCTCTGTTCCACAGATACAAGGTTTAATAATCTAAATGCTCCGCCCGCAGCCAGACAAAAAACACCATCGTTAAAGAGCAGGAATTTAGTATCAGGTTATAAAAAAGTGAAGCTGTGAAGGTGAGACGGCAGATTTTTTGTTACCTGGCAACAACAGAGCAGCAGTTTTACAGCGGACAGTTTGTGATTATAGAAAAAGGTGCAACATTATGTAAACCTGTTTACAGCTGCGTCAGAGGCCGAGTCAGGCAGCACAACAGCAAACAGTAAAAACTCTCATTTAGATCCAATCTGAAGGTCCAGTCAGAGACACAGAAGACAGACCTGAGGGGTCACCTGACGCTCACCTGTGTGCCGCTCATCAGTGCCGAACCACGAGCGATAGAGCAGCAGCAGCTCGAGCCAGAAGACCTGATAGACCACGAAGAGGAGCAGCATGAGGACCAGGGTGACACCGAGACCGCAACCCAGCTCCACCGACGGCAACGACACTGCAACACACACACACACACACACACACACACACACACACACACACACACACACACACACACACACACACACACACACACACACACACACACACACACACACACACACACACACACACACACACACACACACACACACACACACACACACACACACACACACACACACACACACACACACACACACACACACACACACAGCATTAAACTCAACCTGCTCTGTGCTTTAGTCTGGGTTTGGGTCCGATCCCTGTTACCTCTATGACTAAATTAAAGGCGCAGTATGTAACTCTGACCCCTAGTGTTTAAAATGGGTACTGCAGTCTACATTCTAAACATCATAGAGAGCTGTCTCCCCCCCTCCTCTCTAGAGTGGATGCTCACTCAGGTCACCATGTGGTGGACTCTGAAGCTTCAGTGTTTATCCAGCTCTGCATGGGTCTGTAAACCTTCCTGTGTTCTAACCTCTCTCCATTTTTCAACCTTCCCCCCAATAAAATTCAGGAGTTTTGTGAGTGTGACAGATCTACATCAGAGTCTCTGTGAGGTTGTTTTCTCACCCTCCTCCTCCAGCTGAGCTCTGCGGGTCTTGAAGCCTTTCTCGTTCCTCACCGAGCAGTTGAACTCTCTGTTCAGGTCTTCAGACTGGAAGTCTTTGATCACCAGAACGCTCTCCTCCGTCCGGTCCCCGTAGTCGTAATCCACCTGACTGTGAACAAACACAAAATAAAAATCACACAGACTCAGCAGTAGAACACTGACAACTTGTTCCAGTCAGAGGACAGAGTCTCTGCAGACACAGTCACCACCACACATGTATGGAGGCCCAGAAGGGACAATGGAGCAGCTTCACTTTAGGAGAAGTCTGGATTTTATTTTGAAGGGGAAACATGCTGACTCTGTCTTTTAAAGGAGCAGTATGTAACTCTGACCCCTAGTGTTTAAAATGGGTACTGCAGTCTAAATTCTAAACATTTTAGAGAGCTGTCTCCTTGACCTGATAACTGCTCTCATATCTGGCAAACCGAGGGGCGTCCAAAACGGCCGTGTGGGGGGTCGCCTTAAAACTGCCTACCTTCTCTGGTCCAAACAAATCCAGAGCATTCAGGAGCAGAATCTAAAGGTAGAAGGAGGACATACTGGCTGCTGCATTGTTGTGTTTCCTTCATGTCTGATCAGATAGTAAAGGTCATTTGCGTGAGACTTTAAAGAGAAGGTAGAGTTTTTTTTCACACCTGTTGATTTTGGAGAATCTCTGATGGTCCGGGAGTTTATCCAGCGTTTTCCCATCGACTGTCCACCAGATGTCCCATCCAGACTCTAGGTACGGGAACAGACCTCTGCACACCAGACGCACCTCCGTGTCTGACAGGAAGATCGATATTTACATCGCGTTTAAATATCAGACATCTTTCACTTCATGTTTAAACAATCAGCAAGTAACACTTTACATTTATAACATTAGCAGGATTCAGTGTAATCTCATTTTATGAGACACACTCACAAACTCACACAAACTTATAATTTCTTTGTTTTTTTTGTCTTTGGAGTCGTTTGATGGACTTCCTGTCCGCCAGTAAATGTTGTTTACAAACATTTCTACTGACTGCACGTTTAATGCTTCTGTACTTTTCAATACTCTGGAAGATTTAAATAACAGAGATCGTATCGTGTATTATTATAGTATCGTATTTTTCTCCCCACATGGCGACGCAGTGAATCAGCTCAGCGGTTTAAAAATCCCACAGATCCTCTGCGGCCTACATGAAGTGAACTCAGTGCCTCTGTGATGACGGATCAGGAGCTCTCTAAACGCTCAGCGGGGACATCAGGTCAATAAACAGATCAATAACAAACAGAGCCGTGTGCTCCTCATGGGAAACACTATGAACTGTTTGAGTGGAGTAAATGCCACGAGGTTAGCCGGAGTGGAAAACAACGGACAGTTTGTTTTTAAAAAGGGAGACACAGGCGGAGGTCAAAAGGAGGAATTTAAAGGTTTGAAAGCACAAATAATTAAAAATAACAAATAAAGGAAAGCATTCAGCTCTAATTTAAAATAAAAGTTAAAGGGATGATAATTAAAAAAGAAAGAAGAAAGTTGAAGTGTTTTGATCTCAGCAGAACTTTTCTTCTTTTGTCCTTGTTTTTAAATCTGCATTTGACCCGAGGAAGAGTCTGAGACTCGACAATAAACAGAATGATCTCTACTTTTGTATTTGACACATTTTCCACCCGTCCCTGTTTTTTTCCCCCCTCACAGCATCATCTTGGCCGTGTGACAGTGAATAAACATGACCACGTCTTTTCTAAATCGGCGATTGTTTCTGATCAATAACACATTACCGCAGTGAAACGGTTCTGCTGTCCCACTCCATCACCATGACGACCGTATCCTTCAACATCCTCTGAGTGTCATCTGCACTGATCAATGTGTCTGCAGCCTCATCGCAGTGCCAGCAAAGAATCCGGATCTGTTCTGATGGTGTTCTATTCTCCCTTACGTTGAAAAATTAAAGGTCACATATTCAAAATCCTCTTCTCCATGTTCCTCTAACTCTAACATGTGTCTCTAGTCTACAAACCCCCCAATGATGAGAAAAGTCCATCCTCTCCGTCTTCTCCCTGCTCCACTTTTCAGAAAATGTGTGCTCTAACAGGCCGTTTGGAGATTTTCCCTTCATGACATCACAAAGGGCAGTAGCCCCTCCCCCAGGTGGGTGACACTCCCACAGCTAGGTGTTTGTTCTGCCCTCTGAGTCTGCCTTCTCATCGTAAACAATAGGACATGGAGAGAGAAAGACAGAGTACACCCAAGCCCTTCCAGAGAGGGGGCGTGGTCAGACACAGCTCATTTACATATTTAAAGGTACAGACACAGAAACAGCCTGTTCTGAGCAGGGCTGAAATAGAGGGGTTTATAGACATGATCAAACACAGGATCAGAGTGGATTTAGAACAAGAAACTTCACACACATGTTTTGAGGAACTCTGAGACTTATTTAAACTGAAGAGGAGGATATGTCACCTTTAAACTTTTTAAAGATGTCCTTCATTTTACTTAAACTCCAGTAATCAAAATGACCTCCTCGTCAAAAGATGTCGCTGTCAGACTAGGCGGTATCTTATGGTGTTGTATTGTATCGTTAGGTATAATGAGGCATCATTAGGAATTGTTTGGTATAGTATAGTATTGTGAGGTTTGGTTTAGTATCTTATGTATCGTCACTCTGAGATAGATGCAGCTGTGCTTCTCCTGTCCACCCACCTTGTTTGACGCTGAAGACCTGGTCTTTGGATGGGTGCAGGATGGTGGGCACCTTGGACACATTGGACGGATCTGAGAGAATAGAGCACAGAGTTGGTATTAAAGGTTTCAGTGAGCAGCAGCAGTAACAGATGTTTCAGGTGTTAGGTGTTAGCGTTGGCCGTCTCACAGACTGCGGTGACGTTAATGCTCCGGCTGAAGCTCAGGGTCTTGCCCCTCCTCTGGTACTGGACCGTGCAGTAGTATAAACCTTGGTGCTGAATTATCATGATGTGAAACTGCAGGCCGGTTCTTTTCTGCTGACGGTATGTGTTCCAGAAGGGATACGTGTCACAGCGCTGACACACGGACGACAGGAAGAGACGGGTGGGTTAATAATCTTACAAGCTAACAGAGGAATCACTGAAGGACAGAAAAACACAAAGAGGCATGAATCAACTCATTAAAAAACCTTTCAATTAGAGGTACGAGCAGGAGAGTCGTCCTGTCAGGGAATGGGCTTGTGGCTCTGCTCTCACTGTGTGTGTGTGTGTGTGTGTGTGTGTGTGTGTGTGCAGCGGTATGACTAACATATCAAACATGGCCGAAGACCTTCTGACCTGTCCCGAGCAGCTGATTGGGCCGTGGTCAGCCGGTGTGCCTCAGTGTACAATGGAAGACTAATTACGCAAGATCGGGCTGAGATTCTAACCGACTTCAAAATCAGTTGTACGACTCAGCCTGAACTCGTCCCCTGTACGCCGTGCTTTATTTATATTTTTGTTGTCCTGTCTCTTTATCTGATTGAACATATAAATATGTTCTTTTTTTTTTTCTTTTTTTTAAGATTTATTTTTGGGTTTTTTGTGCCTTTAATGCAGAGAGAGGACAGTGGATAGAGTCAGAAACCAGAGAGAGAGAGGACAGTGGATAGAGTCAGAAACCAGAGAGAGAGAGAGGACAGTGGATAGAGTCTGAAACCAGAGAGAGAGAGAGGACAGTGGATAGAGTCTGAAACCAGAGAGAGAGAGAGGACAGTGGATAGAGTCTGAAACCAGAGAGAGAGAGAGAGGACAGTGGATAGAGTCTGAAACCAGAGAGAGAGAGAGGACAGTGGATAGAGTCAGAAACCAGAGAGAGAGAGAGAGGACAGTGGATAGAGTCAGAAACCAGAGAGAGAGAGAGAGGACAGTGGATAGAGTCTGAAACCAGAGAGAGAGAGAGAGGACAGTGGATAGAGTCTGAAACCAGAGAGAGAGAGAGGACAGTGGATAGAGTCTGAAACCAGAGAGAGAGAGAGAGGACAGTGGATAGAGTCAGAAACCAGAGAGAGAGAGAGGACAGTGGATAGAGTCAGAAACCAGAGAGAGAGAGAGAGGACAGTGGATAGAGTCAGAAACCAGAGAGAGAGAGAGAGGACAGTGGATAGAGTCAGAAACCAGAGAGAGAGAGAGAGGACAGTGGATAGAGTCTGAAACCAGAGAGAGAGAGGACAGTGGATAGAGTCTGAAACCAGAGAGAGAGAGGACAGTGGATAGAGTCAGAAACCAGAGAGAGAGAGAGGACAGTGGATAGAGTCAGAAACCAGAGAGAGAGAGAGGACAGTGGATAGAGTCAGAAACCAGAGAGAGAGAGAGGACAGTGGATAGAGTCAGAAACCAGAGAGAGAGAGGACAGTGGATAGAGTCAGAAACCAGAGAGAGAGGACAGTGGATAGAGTCAGAAACCAGAGAGAGAGAGGACAGTGGATAGAGTCTGAAACCAGAGAGAGAGAGGACAGTGGATAGAGTCTGAAACCAGAGAGAGAGAGAGGACAGTGGATAGAGTCAGAAACCAGAGAGAGAGAGAGGACAGTGGATAGAGTCTGAAACCAGAGAGAGAGAGAGGACAGTTGATAGAGTCAGAAACCAGAGAGAGAGAGAGGACAGTTGATAGAGTCAGAAACCAGAGAGAGAGAGAGGACAGTGGATAGAGTCAGAAACCAGAGAGAGAGAGAGGACAGTGGATAGAGTCAGAAACCAGAGAGAGAGAGAGGACAGTTGATAGAGTCAGAAACCAGAGAGAGAGAGAGGACAGTGGATAGAGTCTGAAACCAGAGAGAGAGAGAGGACAGTGGATAGAGTCAGAAACCAGAGAGAGAGAGAGGACAGTGGATAGAGTCAGAAACCAGAGAGAGAGAGAGGACAGTGGATAGAGTCAGAAACCAGAGAGAGAGAGGACAGTGGATAGAGTCAGAAACCAGAGAGAGAGAGAGAGGACAGTGGATAGAGTCTGAAACCAGAGAGAGAGAGAGGACAGTGGATAGAGTCAGAAACCAGAGAGAGAGAGGACAGTGGATAGAGTCAGAAACCAGAGAGAGAGAGGACAGTGGATAGAGTCAGAAACCAGAGAGAGAGAGGACAGTGGATAGAGTCAGAAACCAGAGAGAGAGAGAGAGGACAGTGGATAGAGTCAGAAACCAGAGAGAGAGAGAGAGAGGACAGTGGATAGAGTCAGAAACCAGAGAGAGAGAGAGAGGACAGTGGATAGAGTCTGAAACTAGAGAGAGAGGACAGTGGATAGAGTCTGAAACCAGAGAGAGAGAGAGGACAGTGGATAGAGTCAGAAACCAGAGAGAGAGAGGACAGTGGATAGAGTCAGAAACCAGAGAGAGAGAGGACAGTGGATAGAGTCTGAAACCAGAGAGAGAGAGGACAGTGGATAGAGTCAGAAACCAGAGAGAGAGAGAGAGGACAGTGGATAGAGTCTGAAACCAGAGAGAGAGAGAGGACAGTGGATAGAGTCAGAAACCAGAGAGAGAGAGGACAGTGGATAGAGTCAGAAACCAGAGAGAGAGAGGACAGTGGATAGAGTCAGAAACCAGAGAGAGAGAGAGAGGACAGTGGATAGAGTCTGAAACCAGAGAGAGAGAGGACAGTGGATAGAGTCTGAAACCAGAGAGAGAGAGAGGACAGTGGATAGAGTCAGAAACCAGAGAGAGAGAGAGGACAGTGGATAGAGTCTGAAACCAGAGAGAGAGAGAGAGGACAGTGGATAGAGTCAGAAACCAGAGAGAGAGAGAGAGGGGAATGACATGCAGGAAAGGGGCCGCCTGCCTGGAGGAGCAATGCCTCCACACATGGGGCGCGCACTAACCACTGCACCACCAGTGCCTGTCTTTTGTTGACTTTTTGACCCATTTGGATTGACATCATGACGGTCTGACTCTGCACAGCGTCATCAGTCTGTCTGAGTGTTGGCTGATCGTGTTACCGAACTCGTGGTCTCGTGGTACCAGCTGACGGTCGGCTCGCTGTCGGTCATCTTGGTGACCTCCTGCAGGTCGGGACACTGCAGCATCTTCCCCTCCTGCAGCGGGATGACCGCCTGACTCGTCACCCCAGCGAGTGGAAGCCGGCAGGCGTTGCCACGGACGACCTCTTCACGCTGCAGGACGGTGAGACGCATGGCGATCTTACTGCAGGACGTCTTGTTGCTGCAGAGGAGAAAAAATAAAAGACGGTTTAGGATTCTGCAGTTTAAGAGCAGGGTCGTGTGGGGGGGGGGGGGACTGAGTGTTAGACTTCTTTAAGTGGAAACATTAAAAACCATGATTGTAGTTCTGGGTAAACACGCAGCAGAGTGGTGACTCAGTCCCAAAGACAGGAAACAGGAAGTGGTGTCTGACCACACAATGTACATCACATCAGCAGAAAGTACACAGCCAGCGGACCGTGAACATGCAGTTAGATTAGGAGATAAACTACTAGAGTGTGTGTGTGTGTGTGTGTGTGTGTGTGTGTGTGTGTGTGTGTGGTCTCAGTCTGCAGCATTGGTAAGAAAAACTCCACGTTGTGATCTTCATCAGGCTGCAGCCCAGATTACATCTCCTGTGACTTCAAACTGTGAAGCACATCCTGTGTGTGTGTGTGTGTGTGTGTGTGTGTGTGTGTGTGTGTGTGTGTGTGTGTGTCTGTGTGTGTGTGTCTGTGTGTGTGTGTGTGTGTGTAAAATATATTAGGCCACGTTTAAATAGTAAATGGACTTGAGCTTGTATATTTCTTTTCTCGTCTTCTGACTCCTCAAAGCTCTTTCACACTGAGGTCACACCTACACATTCAGACCCGGGACATCGACTTCCTGTTTGAGGAACATGTGACAAGAAACTCCAGAACAGACTGAAGAAACCAGGTTAGTGAAACTTTGGTCCCCAGTGGAATAACCCAACCACTAACCCTAACTCCTGACCAGTTCCCAGTCTGTGTATCACACCTCTGATTGGACCTCTCCTCTGTGGATCAGGAAATCTGATCATTTGTTGGGATGTTTCCAGAGGTCGTCGTAGAGGTCATTGTAGGGATACTTTGAAGACAGCAGAAGTCACCAGTTGAACCCGGTTTACACTGAATAACCTGAAAACATGCAGATCACAGACTCCGCCTCCTCCTGAACTAATGTAAGTCAGAGAGACCGGGGAGGGGGGGGGGGGGAGGGATCTGCCTGAACTTGTCCACCATTATCAAGATCACAGCAGAGCCGTGAGACAGTCAGTGGGAGTGGGTCTGTGTGTCTTATTATTAACAGCAGCTGAAGCTTTCCATCTCATATTTAGAGAGTAAATGAAAGTGATTGTGTGGCGGTCTGAGAGAGACCAGGACCCTGCAGGGATTAAAGTGATCTCTGATCCTGTTGGCGGGTGTCACATGCTGGTCTGGACCGTCTCCAGCTGACGGGTCAGATCTGAGCTCCTGACTCTCCATTTGTGTAATCCTGTGAGCGGCGCCGCAGCAGATCTTTGAGGCGCTCTGGAGCCACTTTGTCTGATTAAGTGTTGGAGGACGGAGGATCGAAACGCAGCGAGCAGCAGATACAGAGAGTGATGAAGAGGAGGAGGAGGAGGAGGAGGATTCACTTCTCCCTTTATTTAACTGATGTACATATGTTTGATTTTTAACTTCTTGTTATTTTTGATAATTATATTCCTGTTTTCTTTAAACTCTCTCTTCACTGGACCTCGGTGACTCCCGGCCCTCGTCCTGATCCACGGGAAGGGACGCGTTTTACAACGTTTTTTATGGTTTCATGAGAAAATAAATATTTTCCTGAGTCTACCTGCAGAGTGTGTGTGTGTATAAATGACTCTGAGCTACATGAAGCACATGAAGTGTGTGTGTGTGTGTGTGTGTGTGTGTGTGTGTCTGTTTGTCTTTGTGTGTGTGTGTGTGTGTGTGTGTGTGTGTGTGTGTGTCTGTTTGTCTTTGTGTGTGTGTGTGTGTGTGTCTGTTTGTCTTTGTGTGTGTGTGTCTGTTTGTCTTTGTGTGTGTGTGTCTGTTTGTCTTTGTGTGTGTGTGTGTGTGTGTGTGTGTGTCTGTTTGTCTTTGTGTGTGTGTGTGTGTGTGTGTGTGTGTGTGTGTGTGTGTGTGTGTGTGTGTGTGTGTCTGTTTGTCTTTGTGTGTGTGTGTCTGTTTGTCTTTGTGTGTGTGTGTGTGTGTGTGTGTGTGTCTGTTTGTCTTTGTGTGTGTGTGTGTGTGTGTGTGTGTGTGTCTGTTTGTCTTTGTGTGTGTGTGTGTGTGTGTGTGTGTGTCTGTTTGTCTTTGTGTGTGTGTGTGTGTGTGTGTGTGTGTGTGTGTGTGTGTGTGTGTGTGTCTGTTTGTCTGTGTGTGTGTGTGTGTGTGTGTGTATGTATGTCTGTTTGTCTGTGTGTGTGTGTGTGTGTGTGTGTGTGTGTCTGTTTGTCTTTGTGTGTGTGTGTGTGTGTGTGTGTGTGTGTGTCTGTTTGTCTTTGTGTCTGTTTGTCTGTGTGTGTGTGTGTGTGTGTGTGTGTGTGTGTGTGTCTTACCGCAGCATACAGATGTAGAGTCCGGCGTCGTCCGTGGCGGCCGGCTGCAGCCACAGGCGGTCTCGGTCTTTGCTGAATCTGCGGCTGAAGAGAGAAACACGGGAAATCAGAAACGATTGAATCAGAACGCCGTTAGAACAAACTGTGATGCGTTCAGGGACGCTAATCGAGCTGCTCGCCTCCAACACATCATACATCGTGTGTGACGGCAGATCGTTACGCCCACTTCATCGTCCAGTCGCTCGCCCATCCCCCAACTCCACTCTGATAAACTGAACCAGTGTTCAACTCTTAAACTGAGCTGTTAACCAATCAGGTCACTGCAGCAGATCAAGCAGGGACTGAAACCATGAACAGGATATTAATGGATTGTTTCCACATCTGACAGGACTTCACCTCAGACAGAAACATCAGCTCTGCTCTGCAGGAGATTTATAAAGCTGACCATGTTACTGGTGTTTCGGCTCGTTGGCTTCTCATGACCCTGATGAAGGCGATGAAGAGACCAGAAGTGCTGACAGGAAGTGACCAGAGCTTTTGATAGGAAGTGTGTGTGTGTGTGTGTGTGTGTGTGTGTGTGTGTGTGTGTGTGTGTGTGTGTGTGTGTGTGTGTGTGTGTGTGTGTGTGTGCAGCGGTATGACTAACATATCAAACATGGCCGAAGACCTTCTGACCTGTCCCGAGCAGCTGATTGGGCCGTGGTCAGCCGGTGTGCCTCAGTGTACAATGGAAGACTAATTACGCACGATCGGGCTGAGATTCTAACCGACTTCAAAATCAGTTGTACGACTCAGCCTGAACTCGTCCCCTGTACGCCGGGCTTTATTTATATTTTTGTTGTCCTGTCTCTTTATCTGATTGAACATATAAATATGTTCTTTTTTCTTTTTTTTTTTAAGATTTATTTTTGGGTTTTTTGTGCCTTTAATGCAGAGAGAGGACAGTGGATAGAGTCAGAAACCAGAGAGAGAGAGGACAGTGGATAGAGTCAGAAACCAGAGAGAGAGAGGACAGTGGATAGAGTCAGAAACCAGAGAGAGAGAGGACAGTGGATAGAGTCTGAAACCAGAGAGAGAGAGGACAGTGGATAGAGTCAGAAACCAGAGAGAGAGGACAGTGGATAGAGTCAGAAACCAGAGAGAGAGAGAGAGGACAGTGGATAGAGTCAGAAACCAGAGAGAGAGAGAGGACAGTGGATAGAGTCTGAAACCAGAGAGAGAGAGGACAGTGGATAGAGTCAGAAACCAGAGAGAGAGAGAGAGGACAGTGGATAGAGTCAGAAACCAGAGAGAGAGAGAGGACAGTGGATAGAGTCTGAAACCAGAGAGAGAGAGGACAGTGGATAGAGTCAGAAACCAGAGAGAGAGAGGACAGTGGATAGAGTCTGAAACCAGAGAGAGAGAGGACAGTGGATAGAGTCAGAAACCAGAGAGAGAGGACAGTGGATAGAGTCAGAAACCAGAGAGAGAGAGGACAGTGGATAGAGTCAGAAACCAGAGAGAGAGAGGACAGTGGATAGAGTCAGAAACCAGGGAGAGAGAGGACAGTGGATAGAGTCTGAAACCAGAGAGAGAGAGGACAGTGGATAGAGTCAGAAACCAGAGAGAGAGAGGACAGTGGATAGAGTCAGAAACCAGGGAGAGAGAGAGAGGACAGTGGATAGAGTCAGAAACCAGAGAGAGAGAGAGGACAGTGGATAGAGTCTGAAACCAGAGAGAGAGAGAGGACAGTGGATAGAGTCAGAAACCAGAGAGAGAGAGGACAGTGGATAGAGTCAGAAACCAGAGAGAGAGAGGACAGTGGATAGAGTCAGAAACCAGAGAGAGAGAGAGGACAGTGGATAGAGTCAGAAACCAGAGAGAGAGAGAGAGGACAGTGGATAGAGTCAGAAACCAGAGAGAGAGAGGACAGTGGATAGAGTCAGAAACCAGAGAGAGAGAGAGGACAGTGGATAGAGTCTGAAACCAGAGAGAGAGAGAGGACAGTGGATAGAGTCAGAAACCAGAGAGAGAGAGAGGACAGTGGATAGAGTCAGAAACCAGAGAGAGAGAGGACAGTGGATAGAGTCTGAAACCAGAGAGAGAGAGAGGACAGTGGATAGAGTCAGAAACCAGAGAGAGAGAGGACAGTGGATAGAGTCAGAAACCAGAGAGAGAGAGGACAGTGGATAGAGTCAGAAACCAGAGAGAGAGAGGACAGTGGATAGAGTCAGAAACCAGAGAGAGAGAGAGGACAGTGGATAGAGTCTGAAACCAGAGAGAGAGAGAGGACAGTGGATAGAGTCTGAAACCAGAGAGAGAGAGGACAGTGGATAGAGTCAGAAACCAGAGAGAGAGGACAGTGGATAGAGTCTGAAACCAGAGAGAGAGAGAGAGAGAGAGGACAGTGGATAGAGTCTGAAACCAGAGAGAGAGAGAGAGAGAGAGGACAGTGGATAGAGTCTGAAACCAGAGAGAGAGAGAGAGAGGACAGTGGATAGAGTCAGAAACCAGAGAGAGAGGACAGTGGATAGAGTCAGAAACCAGAGAGAGAGAGGACAGTGGATAGAGTCAGAAACCAGAGAGAGAGAGAGAGGACAGTGGATAGAGTCAGAAACCAGAGAGAGAGGACAGTGGATAGAGTCTGAAACCAGAGAGAGAGAGGACAGTGGATAGAGTCAGAAACCAGAGAGAGAGAGGACAGTGGATAGAGTCAGAAACCAGAGAGAGAGAGAGAGGACAGTGGATAGAGTCTGAAACCAGAGAGAGAGAGGACAGTGGATAGAGTCAGAAACCAGAGAGAGAGAGGACAGTGGATAGAGTCAGAAACCAGAGAGAGAGAGAGAGAGGACAGTGGATAGAGTCTGAAACCAGAGAGAGAGAGAGAGGAGAGTGGATAGAGTCAGAAACCAGAGAGAGAGAGAGAGGACAGTGGATAGAGTCAGAAACCAGAGAGAGAGAGGACAGTGGATAGAGTCTGAAACCAGAGAGAGAGAGGACAGTGGATAGAGTCAGAAACCAGAGAGAGAGAGGACAGTGGATAGAGTCAGAAACCAGAGAGAGAGAGAGAGGACAGTGGATAGAGTCAGAAACCAGAGAGAGAGAGAGAGGACAGTGGATAGAGTCAGAAACCAGAGAGAGAGGACAGTGGATAGAGTCTGAAACCAGAGAGAGAGAGGACAGTGGATAGAGTCAGAAACCAGAGAGAGAGAGAGAGGACAGTGGATAGAGTCAGAAACCAGAGAGAGAGGACAGTGGATAGAGTCTGAAACCAGAGAGAGAGAGGACAGTGGATAGAGTCAGAAACCAGAGAGAGAGAGAGGACAGTGGATAGAGTCAGAAACCAGAGAGAGAGAGGACAGTGGATAGAGTCAGAAACCAGAGAGAGAGAGGACAGTGGATAGAGTCAGAAACCAGAGAGAGAGAGGACAGTGGATAGAGTCTGAAACCAGAGAGAGAGAGCGGACAGTGGATAGAGTCTGAAACCAGAGAGAGAGAGGACAGTGGATAGAGTCAGAAACCAGAGAGAGAGAGGACAGTGGATAGAGTCTGAAACCAGAGAGAGAGAGAGAGAGAGAGAGAGGACAGTGGATAGAGTCTGAAACCAGAGAGAGAGAGAGAGAGAGAGGACAGTGGATAGAGTCTGAAACCAGAGAGAGAGAGAGAGAGGACAGTGGATAGAGTCTGAAACCAGAGAGAGAGAGAGAGAGGACAGTGGATAGAGTCTGAAACCAGAGAGAGAGAGCGGACAGTGGATAGAGTCAGAAACCAGAGAGAGAGAGGACAGTGGATAGAGTCAGAAACCAGAGAGAGAGAGAGAGAGGACAGTGGATAGAGTCTGAAACCAGAGAGAGAGAGCGGACAGTGGATAGAGTCAGAAACCAGAGAGAGAGAGGACAGTGGATAGAGTCAGAAACCAGAGAGAGAGGACAGTGGATAGAGTCAGAAACCAGAGAGAGAGAGGACAGTGGATAGAGTCAGAAACCAGAGAGAGAGAGGACAGTGGATAGAGTCTGAAACCAGAGAGAGAGGACAGTGGATAGAGTCAGAAACCAGAGAGAGAGAGAGGACAGTGGATAGAGTCTGAAACCAGAGAGAGAGAGAGGACAGTGGATAGAGTCAGAAACCAGAGAGAGAGAGGACAGTGGATAGAGTCAGAAACCAGAGAGAGAGAGAGGACAGTGGATAGAGTCTGAAACCAGAGAGAGAGAGCGGACAGTGGATAGAGTCAGAAACCAGAGAGAGAGGACAGTGGATAGAGTCTGAAACCAGAGAGAGAGAGGACAGTGGATAGAGTCAGAAACCAGAGAGAGAGAGGACAGTGGATAGAGTCAGAAACCAAAGAGAGAGGACAGTGGATAGAGTCTGAAACCAGAGAGAGAGAGGACAGTGGATAGAGTCAGAAACCAGAGAGAGAGAGGACAGTGGATAGAGTCAGAAACCAGAGAGAGAGAGAGGACAGTGGATAGAGTCAGAAACCAGAGAGAGAGGACAGTGGATAGAGTCTGAAACCAGAGAGAGAGAGGACAGTGGATAGAGTCAGAAACCAGAGAGAGAGAGGACAGTGGATAGAGTCAGAAACCAGAGAGAGAGAGGACAGTGGATAGAGTCAGAAACCAGAGAGAGAGAGAGGACAGTGGATAGAGTCTGAAACCAGAGAGAGAGAGAGAGGACAGTGGATAGAGTCTGAAACCAGGGAGAGAGAGAGGACAGTGGATAGAGTCAGAAACCAGGGAGAGAGAGAGAGGACAGTGGATAGAGTCTGAAACCAGAGAGAGAGAGAGAGGACAGTGGATAGAGTCTGAAACCAGGGAGAGAGAGAGGACAGTGGATAGAGTCAGAAACCAGAGAGAGAGAGAGGACAGTGGATAGAGTCAGAAACCAGAGAGAGAGGACAGTGGATAGAGTCTGAAACCAGAGAGAGAGGACAGTGGATAGAGTCAGAAACCAGAGAGAGAGAGAGGACAGTGGATAGAGTCAGAAACCAGAGAGAGAGAGGACAGTGGATAGAGTCTGAAACCAGAGAGAGAGAGAGAGGACAGTGGATAGAGTCTGAAACCAGAGAGAGAGAGAGAGGACAGTGGATAGAGTCAGAAACCAGAGAGAGAGAGAGAGGAATGACATGTGGAAAGGGGCCACGGGTGGAAGCGAACCCGGGCCTACCGCTCGAGATGAGAGTCTCAATACATGGGACGCGCGCCCTAACCATTGCACCACCAGCGCGCCCCGGCCTGTAAGATTCACATTAATTACTTGAAAGTCAAACTTTTCGAGTTGATTTCTAATAACCTGAAAATATGTATTTCTTTTCAGAGCAGCTGAGTTTAACCTTTAACAGGCCTGACAGTAACCAAGCGACCACCTCCACTGTTCAAAGTGACGCTGGCGCAGAAGTGTCAAAAACTGAAGTTTAGCCCTCTAGTGGCCGTTGGGAAAAATACAGGTTCAAAACGTGTTGCATTAGCTTCCACTTCTTATAAACAGTCCGTGGTTAAGAATCAATGAGAACTTTGGTCATACCCGTATGCGATTGGGTGTTCCAGATCGTGACCCTCGGGGACACGGTACCAGAAGAGGTTGTGTCCGGTGCTCTGCGTGGAGGAGTAGTTGTAGACGGAGGGATGAGAGAAAAGAGGACAGGAGAGCCAGCCTGCATCCCCGTCCACGATGGAGACCGCCCCCTGGCTGGACTCCCCCCAGTCATAACATATGGGCTCTGAGGGAAGGGAGAATGTAAAGGTTAGTAATTCAGCAGCGTAACCATCCGCCATGAACTTCTGTGTATCATCTGCAAAGAAATAAACTGAGATAGTGTATAACTCTGACCCCTAGTGTTTAAAATGGGTACTGCAGTCTAAATTCTAAACATCATAGAGAGCTGTCTCCCCCACTCCTCTCTAGAGTGGATGCTCACTCAGGTCACCATGTGGTGGACTCTGAAGCTTCAGTGTTTATCCAGCTCTGCATGGGTCTGTAAACCTTTCTGTGTTCTAACCTCTCTCCATTTTTCAAAAGCATCTCCAATATTGATCCTAGTTTGAGCACGTTTCTGCTCGTGGAGCTTATTAGAAACATGCAGAGGCTTTTTAGGTCGGGTACAATCAGTTCTATCTGAACCACTTCTCTTGACCCGCTTCCATCGCTGCAACACCTGTTGACCTGATAACTGCTCTCATATCTGACAAACAGAGGGGCGTCCAAAACGGCCGTGTGGGGGGGGCCTTAAAAGCGCCTACCTTCTCTGGTCCAAACAAATCCAGAGCATTCAGGAGCAGAATCTAAAGTTAGAAGGAGGACATACTGGCTGCTGCATTGTTGTCAGAGAAGCCAGCACTTCAACATAGCATGTTTCCTTAATGATCAGAGAGTAAGATACCTTTATCATCTCACTCTCTACACATCTCACTGATTGGACCTGTAATAATATTAATGATAGAGTGAGCTGACAGGGGACATCTCTCTCTCTCTCTCTGGGTCGGGTCCAGGCTGTTGATGCGTCTCTGATTGAGAGTTTTTATGTGAGAATCAAACAGAGCTTAGTGGATGTCATCGTTAACTGGCCTTGTTAAAGGGACGTTATTACACTTCCATCTCATTAAAGGATTGGAGCATAGAGGGCGGCCGCTCCATTAAAAACCCTGAAACTCATCTGAGCTGCACGAAGAACGCTTTCTACAGAAAAATGACATCAGACAGTGAGAGGAGGCCGGCTTTATCTGAGAGGAGGCTGGACCTACTGCTTTCATTTTTCACATTCAAGACATTTATTTAAGGCACTTACAAAATGAAAGAGTTTGAATGAAGACATAACCAAACAGTGCAGTGAAAGTTAGACATAGAAACAGACTGGAGATATCTTTGACCTCCATGCTGAAAATATCCCACATGCCAAGGCCAGTGACGTTATTGGGGTGGAGTTGGACTCTCTGACGGCGGTGTCAGAGAGGAGGACGCTAACTAAGTTGCGTTGCATTTTGGACAATGTCTACCACCCACTCCACGATGCACCACAGAACGCCACAGGAGGTCATTCCTGCCTGTGGCCATCAAACTTTATAACTCTTCCCTTTGAGTGACAAACACTCCGTCTGACCCTGGACTATTTCAGCTTGAAAAACATTTCCCTCTGGGATTAATAAAGTATTTCTGATTCTGATGTCTTGAGTTGTTCATGGGTAAGAACTTTGAAAATCTAAATGGATATTGATACTAAGGGTAAAGGTCTTACCCATAAACAACTCTTCACTCTGCCTTAAAACTTTATGAAAACATTCTGAAACTTTGGGAACCGCCCACCTGACGGCCAAGAAAGTCTTTCTACCGATCTGACGAGGAGACGAGCCGGGTTGTTCTTCTATAGAATGTGTAAAGTTTTAAAGAAAACCAAGAGAGGAGGAGATAGTGGTTCAATGTCCCACAACACTGACCGACAGTAATAATAATAATGATAATAATAATACATTTTATTTAAAGGTGCCTTTGAAAACTCTCAAGGTCACCTTACAGAGCAGAGATAAAAAAACAACAAGGTAACAACACAACGATAAAATTAACATAAAAAAACCCACAAATGTACAGGATGTAAAGGAGTTATGAGAACGGGTGGAGAATGATCAGACTGAATATGTCAGTTTAAAAAGATGTTTTGAGATGAGATTTGAAAATGGAGAGAGTGTCGATATTACAGATTTGTGGTGGGAGGGAGTTCCAGAGGTGGGGGGGGGGCAGAGCGGCTGAAGGCCCTGGACCCCCATGGTGGACAGGCGGGCGGGTGGTGCAGTGAGTTCAATGGAAGAAGACCTGAGAGTGCGAGTAGGTATGTAGATGTGCAGGAGTTCAGAGATGTAAAGCGGAGCAGTGATACCATCGTTAGCTAATGTTAACCAGCTAATGGTAGATAATTAGTACTTACTGATGCTTTGATGAATTTCTTGCCCTTAACTTCCCAATTGGCAGCATTATTGACCCGGACACATCAAATATAAATGGAGCTGTCTGTACGTTTTGAAGACTTTCATTCTGGCGGTGTAGGCATAAGGATTCTCCATTCAAGATGGCGCTCTGGTGAAGACTTTGCCCGTTCTCAGAGGGTCACAAATACTCCAAACTCTCAGTTCATCTTAATGTTTCTGTTGTTCTGTGCTGGTCAGGTGACAGCAGGTGATGTAAGCAGGCCTCTTTTTGAAGAGATGGTAAATTAAAAAGACTGTGCAGCAGCTCCGCAGAGTGTTCGATGGAAAGCTTTGATTTCTCTGTTGCTAATGGCGACAAATGAAGCCTCTGGTGTGTGACACATCTGAGCTCGCACCGCTTAAGATTGTTTTTTTTGTCTTTCCACAGGGAATTAGCCCCGAATGAATCCTGCCAATTGATTACATGGACTAACGCTTTGACTCAAGGAGTCAGTCTTTAATGAATCAATCAGTCTTAAAGAGACCCACACCCTCCTGCTGGTCCTCATTTATAATGTACGAGTTAATTAGATGGAGGATAAAGATGATGACTGTTCACTACGTGGTAATAACAGTGATGACTAATGATAGTCAGACTTCTTCATACACTGAAGTCAGACCACAGGACGGGCTGACTGTGAGGATTACTGAATGATCTCTGGAGGACCAAAACGAGGAAACAGAATCAGGTGACTCATCAATGAAATCACATCCTCTTCAAAGCCGCTCCGCCAACATCTTCCCAGAAGAACTCCAAAAACGGACGTGCCAAAGAACTTTAGAAATGTAAAAACAAAAACAATCATTTAAAAAGGACCACGAAGTTAATGATGCATACCCTTTTGAAACCCTCAAAATGTTAGCATCCCCCTAAAAGCCCACTGACGCTACCAAGAGGACCTCAAGAAGTTCAAAAACCACCTCAATCCTCAAAGTTGACATTTAAATTATCTTTGAAATGTCTTACGCTGTAGGATTGTATAAAAGTTGCGCCGGAATTTCAGATCACACTGTACGACTGAATCGTATGAGACGCACGACCAAAGCTCAAGATTTATTTGCTCACGACTGTCAATCACAACCTGAGCGCTCACACTGTACGAGTGAAATCAGGACGGAGCATTCACAACTGTCAAGAGAAAACTCCAGACGGAAGTTGAAGTCAGATATATGTGTATTTTAGTTCTCTCATCTGCATGGCTCAAATACACAAACACTCTCCTCTTCACACTCAGCATCCCAGACAAACACGAGCTAACAAGCAGCTGTATCATAACACGAACACTCAGTCAGCTGGAGGTCTGCAGAGATTTCCTGCCAACGTTTCTTTCATGATTGGAAGGGGGGGAATACAGATTAAACAGTCACGCCTGCTGTTGCCATGGTGATTTTGGAGGCTGTCTATCAGTTTATTTGTGCAAGCACAATCAGAAATAAAAACTGCAGACAAATATCAAATATGACCAAAAAGAAAATCATCCGACCGGTCGAGAGCAGCTGATTGGTCCGTGACTGTAAGGCATGCCTCAGTGGACGATGTGGATCGGGCCAAAATAACGGCACAAATTTCAATACCTGTTGTGACACCACAGCATCAACAATAAAAGGCCTAGACATGAAGTACTCGTCCATTTCTTTTTTAATTACCAAAGATTGCAAACACACTTCTGCACACTGTCTACATTTTACAAAACGTTGGTAACATTTGGTCGCTAATCGAGTCTATGTTTGGGTACTGGAACGTAGACGGTGCTCTTTCTCTCACATTTCAGACATCGACTGATCATAGAGGATGTTTAAGTACGTAAACAACAACAGTTTGAAGCAGCTGTAATTTATGAAAAATTACCAAAAACAGAAACTCTGAACTAACGTGAATCTGCAGAGGAATCAGAGGCCTTTTTACGGTCCAGAGCCTCAGTTTGAGACCCTTAAGTGCAGGACAGTTTCATCCCTGCTGGCTCCTTTGGGATCTGAACCCTGAACGCTGGATTAATGGAGGCTCTGTACACTGTCTGTGTGTGTGTGTGTGTGTGTGTGTGTGTGTGTGTGTGTGTGTGTGTGTGTGTGTGTGTGTGTGTGTGTGTGTGTGTGTGTGTGTGTGTGTGTGTGTGTTGGTAATTGACCTGTCAGGTTTCACCAGATGGAGTATTAGTCTTTCTATTAAAACCCTCTCCAACATCCATCCACCTCCTCTTGCTCCCTCACTCTCCATCCATCCATCCTCAAGTAATACCTTCACCCCCTCTCCCCCCTTCCCCCCTCCCCCCAATCCTCCCCGAGCACTAACATCCCCCCCTCCACCTCCTCACACTCCTGTTATCCATCCATCCACAACGTCCCGCTGTGGGTCCAACAATCTCCTGCAGGCTTCTATATAAAACACGCTTCCTAATAGTTGGTTTTAATACAAGCCCCGCCTCTGACTGGGCAAAAGGCCAATCACAGGGGTGGCCAATCAGATTTCTAAGGGTCCCCATGCCTCCCCTCTGGACACAGCCCTGGCTTCAGGTATTTTTGAAGTATGTCAGACCTTGATCATGTGCTGTGGCACCTTCCCGTCTTGATTTTTACAAAACAGAGACAAACAGTAAAAAGTATAAATAGGTGTTAACGTTACACTGAAGTGTAAGTCAGCCACATTTTAACACTGACATATCGTTCTGCATCGAGGCGTCTTTCTCACTAATGTGTCCTAGTGGCCATTCACAGTACTGCAGCAGAAAATCAATGAAGTCTATTATTACTCACTGGTTTGTACTTTTTTTGAATCCTGAAGGTTTTAGATGTATGTAACTCCCCGGAGCCTGAAGATATGTGAGCACAAGTGAATCTACGGGTCATTAAACATATTCATGAATATATTTCTGCAGCTTGTTGGTAAAATAAACCCAAAAACTCCCCGAAGGATTCTTTCAATATGAGATAATGTTATTCACCCACATCCCATCAACTGCATCCATCCTCCTCCAAACCGACCTCCCATCGTCCACCAGCCCCTCCCCCTCCTCTGCGCCCCCACACACTCAGACAGAGTTACAAATGAGCCTCCTCTCTCCGGAACCATCCGTTCCTCGTCCCACGGGGCGAGGGCTTCGGCTTTTAATTAACCCCGCTTTCTGCAGAGTCGCACCAAATGAACAAGAAGAATTTTTTTTTTTTTTTTCCATCTCACAGTTTCACAATGTTGGAGATAGAACACATTATTAGGATCATCTTTTATATTCTTTTGAATTCCCTTCACCTGAAGAAGAAAATCCACCACCGCATGTAGGAACCAGGAAATGTGCAGAACATGTGACCTTTGAGCGTTCAAGGTCAAAAACAAGAATTTCACCACTCAGACGTAAAAGTTGATTTCTGCTCTGATCACAAACCTACCTGTTGGCTCGCTCGACTGACTGACAGCTGGTGTGACCCCGAGCACCACGATGAAGAGGAAGGCGAGGGTGGAGATGAAGGTCGCCCTGCAGACAGACAGAGACGGTGTAAACATGAGGGATCATTACTTTTCTTTTCATGTGATGTTTTGATTCAAAGGTTCTGCTGTTGGAGTCATACAACAATAAATAAACTGTAAATGGACTTGAGCTTGTTTATTTCTTTTCTAGTCTTCTGATTGGGGTTAAGTGCCTTGCCCAAGGACACATCGGCCTTGTTGCTGCAGGAGCTGGGGATCCAACCCTCGACCTTCTGGGGGTCTGAGAGACGGCTGACTACCACTGAGCCACAGCTCCCCCAATTGCTGTTACACACAGCAGACTCTACCATCAGTGTGTGATGGTAGAGTATCTCTCTCCCTCCACTCTCTCTCTGTCTCTCTCTCTCTCTCTCTCTTCACTCTCTGTCTCTCACTCTCTCTCTCTCTTCACTCTCTGTCTCTCTCACTCTCTTCACTCTCTCTCTTCACTCTCTGTCCACTCTCTCTCTCTTCACTCTCTGTCTCTCTGTCTCTCTCTCTCTCTCTCTCTCTTAGTTCAGGAAGCGTTCAGAGAGGAAGTGAAGATCAGTCTGTGTTTCGTTGTAACCTGCTCCTCGTCCTGCCTGTACATGTTAAGCCCCTCCCCCTCCACAGATCTGCAGCGGCAGCAGAGTTTAACGGGTGGAGGTGGGATTAATCCGCTCGTTAAAGGAGATGAGACGGAGGGATGACAATGACCTCCACCTCTCTTAAGCTCTCGCTTCTTCTCTTTATGTGAACAATACTCCTCATGTAAAAAATCTAATCATGTCTGACAGACAGAAACGTGACGTTTTATCTCCGACTGTTTAAATTAAAGGTCTCAGATTCAAAATCCTCTTCTCCATGTTCCTCTAACTCTAACATGAGTCTCTAGTCCGTCTACAAACCCCCCAATGATGAGAAGAGTCCATCCTCTCCGTCTTCTGCCTGCTCCACTTTTCAGAAAATGTGTGCTCTAACAGGCTGTTTGGAGATTTTCCCTTCATGACATCACAAAGGGCAGTAGCCCCTCCCCCAGGTGGGTGACACTCCCACAGCTAGGTGTTTGTTCTGCCCTCTGAGTCTGCCTTCTCACCGTAAACAATAGGACATGGAGCGAGAAAGACTGAGACACCCAAGCCCTTCCAGAGAGGGGGCGTGGTCAGACACAGCTCATTTACATATTTAAAGGTACAGACACAGAAACAGCCTGTTCTGAGCAGGGCTGAAATAGAGGAGTTTATAGACATGATCAAATACAGGATCAGAGTGGATTTAGAACAAGAAACTTCACACACACGCTCTGAGACTTATTTAAACTGAAGAGGAGGAGGAGGATATGTGACCTTTACAAACTAAGTGATGTCATGATATCTTGATTTTTTTACACTTTTATACATTTAAAGTAAAAACAAAAGATGTCCTACATAGCTGATATTGGGTTATTTCTTATTTTGAATCCACAGGAAAACTCCTGCACGCTTTCTAAATGGGACAAATAAGTTGCCAAGTTATTTATTCAATTTAAAAAGTGCTCTCTATCTCTCTCTCTCGGTTATAAATATGACTGAATATAACTCAGCTGCTGACGCCCAACTAACGTGATGTTAGCAAAATTATGGAATTGAATGTTGCCAAAACATTTGTGCCATTTAGACAAATCTCTCTCTCTTTCTCTCTTTCTCTCCCTCTCTCTTTTTCTCGTGGCAGTTTGCTGAAAGTATGAGTGGAAATCTGACTTCTTTTTTTTTTTCTAAAGCTTTGGTCCCTTTAAAATCTAAAAAAAAACATTTTTTAGATTTAGATTAGATAAAACATGTGGCGTCAAAGAATCAAATAATCTGACAACCTTACATATTAAATATTTTTAAATGAAGCTTATTGAGAGAGAGAGAGAGAGAGAGAGAGAGAGAGAGAGAGGAAAGAGAGAGAGAGAGACAGAGAGACAGAGAGAGAGAGAGAGACTGAGAGAGACAGAGGGAGACAGAGCGAGCGAGACAGAGAGAGAGAGAGGAAAGAGAGAGAGGAAAGAGAGAGAGGGGGCGAGAGACAGAGAGAGAGGAAAGAGAGAGAGAGAGAGAGAGACAGAGAGAGAGAGAGAGAGAGAGAGAGACAGAGAGAGAGAGACAGAGAGACAGAGAGAGAGAGACAGAGAGACAGAGAGACAGAGAGACAGAGAGAGAGAGAGAGAGAGAGACCAAGAGAGAGAGAGAGACAGAGAGAGAGAGAGAGAGAGAGAGAGACAGAGAGAGACCAAGAGAGAGAGAGAGACAGAGAGAGAGAGAGAGAGAGAGACAGAGAGAGAGAGAGAGAGACAGAGAGACAGAGAGAGAGCGAGAGAGCGAGAGAGACAGAGAGAGAGAGAGACAGAGAGAGAGCGAGAGACAGAGAGAGAGAGAGACAGAGAGAGACAGAGAGAGAGAGAGAGAGAGAGAGAGAGAGAGAGAGACAGAGAGAGACAGAGAGAGACAGAGAGAGAGAGACAGAGAGAGAGAGACAGAGAGAGAGAGAGAGTTTTATTTAAAGAGGAAGAGATGGAGAGAAGCTGGAGCAGACAGACGGAGAGATAATGTGTCATGGTGGACGATCAGGCAGAGGGAGGGGATCCCAGGAGGGACATACAGAACAGGAGCTGCTCAACAAGGCCATCCATCTCACACACACACACCCTGTTTATATGGTGTGTAAAATGCCACAGGTACGGCAATGACAATTCACCCCCCCCCCCTCCCTGCCTGGCCCCAAAGGATTCTGGGTAGCTGATTATTCATTTACAGAAGCTTTCAAACAAACAGTCAGCAGTTTGTCTCTCTGATCGTCACTCAGCATCATCATCGCTGACAGACTGAATTCACTATCTCAACATTTAGTTTACATCAGAAAAATGTTGATTCATCGATTAATGAACGGATTAGTTTTTAATTCATAATAACATTTAATTATTGGAGTAAGTCATGCAAAATAGAAAAAAGATTGTGCAAGCTAGAATATTGGCAGTTTTGGACGATGGAGACGCTCTACACAAGACAGAGGATGGAGGAGCTGTACAGTGGTAGAGTCGGTCGATCCCCAGCAGCTACATGTCTGATGTGAGAGAGAGGGAGAGAGAGTTGGGCAAGACACTTAACCCCAAGTTGCTCCCTCTGCTTCGTCAGCGGTGTATGAATGTCTATGAATGGATGAGTAAATACTGATGGACTCTTTACTCAGCAGCCAATCACAGAGCTGACATACAGAGACAACCAACTGTGGGAGGAAGCCGGAGTACCTGGAGAGAACCCACACAGAGAGACTCCTGAAGGACGGGGATTCAAACCAGGAACCTCCTCACAGAGAGACTCCTGAAGGACGGGGATTCAAACCAGGAACCTCCTCACAGAGAGACTCCTGAAGGACGGGGATTCAAACCAGGAACCTCCTCACAGAGAGTTGCTAACCACTACACCAGCGTGCAGCCCTGGTGTAATAGTGAAACTCAAATGAAATGCTTTCTGACTGGTGAATATATCGAGTCATATCTGCACCTATCAGAGATAAAAACAGCTGATGTGATAATATCGTCAGGCTGAATAATCAGTCGGGCTCTGATGACTCAAATGTTGTTTGTTTTTTTATTCTGAAGTTTGATCTAATAAGAAGTTCTGTTCTCGTCTGACTAACGTCAGTTCATTAGATCCTCTTCAGACTACTCGAGTCTTTCTGCCAGGAGACGTTTCTTATTTCTGCTTTTAATTAAAAAACAGACGAGTGATGATTAGAAGAGAGGAACTGTCACACACTGTCTCTGTCCAGTATTCATTGAACTGCAGATGTCTGACTCTGATGATGATGAGGATGAGGATGATGAAGAGGCAGGTGGACTGCAGTGCTTTCTGCTGAACACTGCAGAGTCCCCAAACTGATCTGATTGACGATAATCTGATTATCAGGCCGGATCGATGGAGAACACTGACGCTGCTAAGTGACACACTGAGAGCAGACAAAACGGGTCATTTCAAATCTTAATCTCCTGAATATATCACACACACACACACACACACACACACACACACACACACACACACACACACACACACACACACACACACACACACACACACACACACACACACACACACACACACACACACACACACACACACACACACACACACTATTCAACACTTTATCTTCACAAATGTGAACTTTGATGACGAGCTGTGTCCGGGCTCGTTTAGACTGTCAGAGTGACTCATGCGTTGAGTAAAAGCATGTTGGTGAAGTATTTGTTTTCCGAAATGTAGCTCTCATGTCAATGATTCATGGCAACGTGTCATTTTACCCTCAGTTTGTACGTTGAGGGGAGAATCTCCGAAAATCAATAAATTGAGACATTTTCAAACGACTATCCGCATCGAGGACTCTCGTGACGAGTTAACGGAAAACGCGTGGGAGATGTCGGGGGTAATCAAGTGGAGATGTTCAGTGGAGCTGTCACTCAAAGAGACTGACTCTGAATGAAAACACAGAACTACATTTCATTCCTAAGAAATTCATTTCACATCCAGAACAAAGCAGCTCCGTACCAGACTCCATAGAGAAAACAGAGGATTAAGAGGAGCAGAGCAGGAGGTTTACTCACATTAACAGCAGGTCGGGCAGGTCTGCTCGGTGTCAGTCCGGGACCGGGGTGGGATGGACCGCTCCGGGTTGCAGATGTGAGCTGTGTCCCGGGAGGCGGGCGGACCTGATCCGGGAAAGGGGCGGGGCAGCACAAGAACCCACCCGGACGGGGCTGTGGGGGTATCCCGGGTCTGTCTGTGTTTACTGTGTGAGGTGAGAGACAGTCTCTCACACACACACACACACACACACACACACACACACACACACACACACACACACACACACACACACACACACACAGACACACACACACACACACACACACACCCTCCGGTTAGCACCGGGAGCAGCGGGGCTCTGATGATTAACGGCCCGGTGTCAGGGCTCGATCACGGCTGTAAATCTCCAGGACTAACGGCGGCGGTGCACCGAGGTCGGTCCCTGCAGGTCCGGGAAGTCTTCCAAGTGAGCGCGAGGAGGCTGTCCCGTTAATTAACGAGCCCGGGTTAAATTCACGCGATAATTAACTTATGTAAAGTTAAGAGAGAGAGAGCTGCAATTAGGCGCTAGAAGAACCAAAGCAGAGACGTGAGACAGGCAGACAGACTGGCTGAAGCTTGAACAGACTCTCAGAAGTTCAGATAAACTTTGTGACGTCACAGATCTGCGTTTAAATAGAAGAAAACGTTAAAAAAATAAAAGTTGAAGCAGTAGTGAGCGGTGTGTGAGTTAATGTGTGTTTGTGTATTTAAGTAGGAAGTGGAGGCTGACTGTATTCCGGTAGTCGCTCCTCCTCCTCTCATGTTGCGACATCGGTCAGTGTGATTTCCCTACAGCACGCACCCTTTGATCACTGTCTGATCACTGAGGACACACACACACACACACACACACACACACACACACACACACACTAATGCTGCAGTCGTTTGACATCAAAACCTTTTTCCTGGTGTGGTGTCTCCCCCTGGTGGTGTCAGGCTGTAAGTACAGCAGAGGCTCACTCAGGGTTTCCAGATGTTTCCTGTTCAGTGAATCAGCTGATGATAAATCATGAACTCTTTGTTCAGGATGAAACACTCCGACTGGTTTTCTTTGTTTTGATTCAGTTCAGATTAAAACTCAGATTATTTTCAAACTCACATTAAAAAAGAAAATGTTCTGTAAAAAGAAGTGATGGAGGTAAAGGTGGATGAAGTTAAAGGTGGAGGGATCAATCAATCAATTTTTATTTGTATAGCGTCAACTCATAACAAGTGTTGTCTCGAGACACTTTACAAAAAGCAGGTAAAAGACCTCACTCATTGTTATGTCACATAAAGCAGGTAAAAGACCTTACTCATTGTTATGTTACATAAAGCAGGTAAAAGACCTCACTCATTGTTATGTTACATAAAGCAGGTAAAAGACCTTACTCATTGTTATGTTACATAAAGCAGGTAAAAGACCTCACTCATTGTTATGTTACAAAAAGCAGGTAAAAGACCTCACTCATTGTTATGTTACATAAAGCAGGTAAAAGACCTTACTCATTGTTATGTTACAAAAAGCAGGTAAAATACCTCACTCATTGTTATGTTACAAAAAGCAGGTAAAATACCTCACTCATTGTTATGTTACAAAAAGCAGGTAAAAGACCTTACTCATTGTTATGTTACATAAAGCAGGTAAAAGACCTCACTCATTGTTATGTTACATAAAGCAGGTAAAAGACCTTACTCATTGTTATGTTACATAAAGCAGGTAAAAGACCTCACTCATTGTTATGTTACAAAAAGCAGGTAAAAGACCTCACTCATTGTTATGTTACATAAAGCAGGTAAAAGACCTTACTCATTGTTATGTTACAAAAAGCAGGTAAAATACCTCACTCATTGTTATGTTACAAAAAGCAGGTAAAATACCTCACTCATTGTTATGTTACAAAAAGCAGGTAAAAGACCTTACTCATTGTTATGTTACAAAAGCAGGTAAAAGACCTCACTCATTGTTATGTTACAAAAAGCTTAAGGGGGGGGGGTTGTTCTGGCAGGCCGTCAACCAACGATCTTGAGGAGCCTAAGAGAGCTCAAGAGCTCTCAGGAAAGTAGGTGGTTAGTGACTGAGATTTACAGATAGATACATGCAGTAATATGATGTACTGTATATGCACAGAGAGAGAGAGGAGCTCAAGGTGCCAGTTCCCCCGGTGGTCTAAGCCTATAGCAGCATAACTAAGAGCTGGTCTACACCAGCACTAACTATAAGATTTATCAAAAAGGAAAGTTTCAAGTCTATTCTTAAAAATACAGACTGTGTCAGCCTCCCGGACCCCGGCTGGAAGATGATTCCAGAGGAGAGGAGCCCGATAACTGAAGGCTTTACCTCCCATAGTACATTTAGAGACTGTAGGTACCACGAGCAGGTCTGATAACTGAAGGCTCTACCTCCCATAGTACATTTAGAGACTGTAGGTACCACTAGCAGGCCTGATAACTGAAGGCTCTACCTCCCATAGTACATTTAGAGACTGTAGGTACCACTAGCAGACCTGATAACTGAAGGCTCTACCTCCCATAGTACATTTAGAGACTGTACCACGAGCAGGCCTGATAACTGAAGGCTCTACCTCCCATAGTACATTTAGAGACTGTAGGTACCACTAGCAGGCCTGATAACTGAAGGCTCTACCTCCCATAGTACATTTAGAGACTGTAGGTACCACGAGCAGGTCTGATAACTGAAGGCTCTACCTCCCATAGTACATTTAGAGACTGTACCATGAGCAGGTCTGATAACTGAAGGCTCTACCTCCCATAGTACATTTAGAGACTGTACCATGAGCAGGTCTGATAACTGAAGGCTCTACCTCCCATAGTACATTTAGAGACTGTACCATGAGCAGGCCTGATAACTGAAGGCTCTACCTCCCATAGTACATTTAGAGACCGTAGGTACCACTAGCAGGCCTGATAACTGAAGGCTCTACCTCCCATAGTACATTTAGAGACTGTAGGTACCACGAGCAGGTCTGATAACTGAAGGCTCTACCTCCCATAGTACATTTAGAGACTGTAGGTACCACGAGCAGGTCTGATAACTGAAGGCTCTACCTCCCATAGTACATTTAGAGACTGTAGGTACCACGAACAGGCCTGATAACTGAAGGCTCTACCTCCCATAGTACATTTAGAGACTGTAGGTACCACTAGCAGGCCTGATAACTGAAGGCTCTACCTCCCATAGTACATTTAGAGACTGTAGGTACCACGAGCAGGTCTGATAACTGAAGGCTCTACCTCCCATAGTACATTTAGAGACTGTAGGTACCACGAGCAGGCCTGATAACTGAAGGCTCTACCTCCCATAGTACATTTAGAGACTGTAGGTACCACGAGCAGGCCTGATAACTGAAGGCTCTACCTCCCATAGTACATTTAGAGACTGTAGGTACCACTAGCAGGCCTGCATTCTGGGACTGTAATGTTCTTGAAGGGTAGTGCGGCAGTAGTAGCTCCTTGGTTTAAGGTAAAGGTGGAGGGATGAAGGTAAAGGTGGAGGGATGAAGGTAAAGGTGGAGGGATGAAGGTAAAGGTGGAGGGATTAAGGTAAAGGTGGAGGGATGAAGGTAAAGGTGGAGGTCTTGAAGGTCCCTCTGGATTGTTGGTCTGGATCTCTTTCAGAGCTCGTCTCCAACACAACTTTCTAATGAAATCGTTCTTTTGAAATCTTCAGTTCGTTTTGATCGATCATTAAAGTAAGTGACGTCATGTCTTAACTTCCTGAAGCCGTCTGTCATCAGTGGAACATTTCTGCAGCTTCAAGCAGACGCTACAGACCCCCCCCCCTCTCGTCTCTCGTCCTCCTGATGTCACTTACAGGGTTTCAGCGCAGCGCCCGTGTTTCTGTGTCTCCTCGTTAAAGATGGATGAGGTGGAGCAGCTCTTAAGACATCAGAGCGTCCGACTCGTCTGTGAAGTGGAAACCAGCCGCTGAGTGTTTTTTCTGCTGAGGCAGAGTGGACGGACGCTCTGCAAGCTTTTAACCCGTCTGAACGACTCGGCGTGTTTTCACTTCAGGAAGGACAGCGAGCTTTTAATAAAACACAGAAAGACGCAGAGTGAAGGGTGACCCGGCCGCAAACTCTTCACTTCATATTTACAGAAGAGGACATGCAGACGTTCTTTTGAATTGACTCTGGTTTCCTGTGATAGTGAGTCGTTAAACGTTTTCTTATTTATCTCGTTATCTCAGGATGTCGTCAACATTAACTTTCCTGTGATAATTACTTTACTAAGATCTCGACAAAAAGACTGACGCTGACTTGTGGGAGTAAATGAACGTGTGGATGAATGTCCTCTTAGGGCTTCCGTACTCACAGGAGGAAGAGGAGGTGAGAAAACACGTGTAGGAGCCATGATGAGTGTTTTACCTTGGTTGATTATTTTTTAAATTTAGCTCCTTATATGGGTTTCTTATAGAGCGCCACAGGAATGAGTCCTAAAACCAGGAAGTAAGTTAGCATTTGAGCGCCACGGGGTCTAACGTCTAAAAGTCAACAGGGATTTTGAATGTGTTTGTGGTTAGACGCCTGAAATAAGGTCTGTGGTTAACACAAGCTGAAGAGATGTTGGTGTTTTGTTAGAGCACATAAACTACGTTAGGTAATACCTCCACTTGTGAAGTTTGAAGTTTTTACTCGTCTTTAAAAAGGCGGTTGCTAACAAGCGGCTAAATGTGACTACAGCGGTTGTCGGGGACATTAAAGGTCATCACGCCGGACACAGAGGGCGGGAACTCTCTCACTAGTTGGAGATGTCTCCTGTAGGTTTAATCTTTAGGTTCAGGTGAATATTATGTTTGTAAACTATTTATTAAACTACGTGGATTAGTTTATCGGAGATCGTCTGAAGCATAACGCTAGTGATGTCACAATCATCCCACCGTGGTGTAGTTAGCTTGTAGCATAACGTTAGCTTTTTACTTCTGTCGGCCACATTAACTCTTCAAACATCATAAAAATGGCGTTCATCTGTGAAGATTATCCTGCTGAACAAAACGCCTACGCTTCACAAACGTGTGTTTAACACAGAGATTATTTTCTGCAACGATCCAAAATCCAATGAAAACATCCCAGAGGAGGATTCTCTTTAGACCCCCATGGTGATGCTACTTCAGGGTCGGCCTACAAAAATATGTCACATGGTTTGTTCTCTATTATTTCCGGTAATTAGCAGTGGGCGTGGCTTACTTTATGTTTACCTGTGCATTTGGGGTTGCGGGAAGTCAAGACAAAGAGGGTGAATGAGTTTGAAATAGTTTCTGTTGACTGTCATCGTTATATAATCATCACTTTTGGACCTTTTGTTTAGAAATATCTTTTTTCATATTTGGTTTAATAAATCTACAACGATCTGGACTTTTTTACTTTTTTATATTTTTACACAAACGAGTCACAGGTACAAACCCACTTCTTACTTTTCAATCCTAAAAGCACCCGATCCGACCTGTGGCTCCTACTGCCATGTCATTCTCCAAAGCAGCAAATGTTAGAGATTTTCAGGGAGGATAAATGCACAACAAGGCGATGTTGCATAATGATAACCAAACATATTCTGGAGAAATGTAAAGTTTGATGGATGATTATTTTTAGACTATACTAATTGTAAATAAAGATTTTCACATGTTGAAATTCCATAATTTTGCATTGAAAAATACAAATTGTTAGGCTTTTATTTTGAATTCTTGTACTGTCTTAAGCTGAGAGAACTTTACTTGCTGTTTGAATTCAAAACTGTGCTGTACCTGAGGAAAACGGCGGTTTTGCTGGCAACTCGTCTCTGTGAGAAACACGTACGGACACCAGACGCGTGTTCGGTCTGTCCTGAGCTGATATGTTTTCATGTTATTCAATGTGTGTGCTTCCACTGCGCTGGGTCGTGGTCTGCAGCCATCTTCTCACACCAGAGTACCCAGAATCTGCCCGTAGCCAATCACAGGACATCCATTATGTGTCATCATGCGATGCTTTAATTATGTTTTTTTTAAGGATTGTTCCCCTCAGGGTCAAGTGTGAAAAATGTCTCATTTCTGACATATATACATTCAGGACTTATAGGATTAAATATCTGTTCAGTCAACATTTTAAATATCCAATAAATTGTTCTTCGCTCAACTGAATGTCAAATTCTGCTCAACTTCTGATTTAAAGGAGCAGTTTGTAACTCTGACCCCTAGTGTTTAAAATGGGTACTGCAGTCTAAATTCTAAACATCATAGAGAGCTGTCTCCCCCCTCCTCTCTAGAGTGGATGCTCACTCAGGTCACCATGTGGTGGACTCTGAAGCTTCAGTGTTTATCCAGCTCTGCATGGGTCTGTAAACCTTTCTGTGTTCTAACCTCTCTCCATTTTTCAAAAGCATCTCCAATATTGATCCTAGTTTGAGCACGTTTCTGCTCGTGGAGCTTATTAGAAACATGCAGAGGCTTTTTAGGTCGGGTACAATCACTTCTATCTGAACCACTTCTCTTGACCGCTTCCATCGCTGCAACACCTGTTGACCTGATAACTGCTCTCATATCTGACAAACAGAGGGGCGTCCAAAAGTGGGGCGTGTCTTAAAAGCGCCTACCTTCTCTGGTCCAAACAAATCCAGAGCATTCAGGAGCAGAATCTAAAGTTAGAAGGAGGACATACTGGCTGCTGCATTGTTGTTAGAGAAGCCAGCACTTCAACATGTTTCCTTAATGATCAGATAGTAAGATACCTTTATCATTTACCTCTCTACACATCTCACTGGTTGGACCTTTAACTTTAACATCAGCCACAAAAACATCTGATTCAGACTAAAAAAAGGAGTCGGACTCTGAATCTTTAATTTCACTCTTTTTTTATTTTCAATCATCTTTTTCATCCTGCTGCGTATTTGCGATGATTCTCTAATATATGATGCGTTTATATGAATGTGTTTCAGAAAAGGTGCAAACATCAGCAAACACAAAAGAAAAAACATCAAACATTTCAACATGGCGGCAGCACGTCATGGCTCCGCCACAGGGCCTTTTGTCGCTTTGTTATGACATCATCAGTTTGCGCCGGTGCACGTCGGCATGTGCTGCGAACCTCTCCAAGCAACAGCGACAGCGCTCCCTGCAGGCCGAGCCTCGTATTGTTTTTGGATAAAGTTTCAGTGAGAGCTCCACAGGTCGACTCGCAGGTTTTTAAATCTCTTTTTTTTTTTAAATCAGTTTAATGTCATCAGGTTTTTATTTACATTTATCAGGAGATCCTTTGAATCCTCGGAGTCGACCTGCTGCTCTCTCTTTAAACAGACTTTGACTGTGGAGTGTCCTTCCTGTTTCCTCTGCTTCGGATAGCGCAGTTTACACGCAGGGCGATGCCTTCAGGCGACTACAGGTTCCCTGTAAATATCAGTCGCAGTCAGGATTTCATCCTGGTTTCTTTGAGTTCATGTTAGTTATGTATAATCTAGTTACTGCCAATTTCCACGTAATTCTTCCTTGCCGCTGTCCGCCACGTTACAACCGAGTGAACAACAAATCATCCTCAGAATAATAGTGTTACATGTTTGCACGTTTTTATCTTTATTCCAGCGTCATCTTGTAGTTCTCCTGTGATGTGCGTTCAGCTGCTCATGGCTGTGCTCCTCTGCGTTCACGTTTCAGAAACAGACCCAGTGCAGCCGTGGCGCTGGCGGGGCATGGGCGGTCCGACAGCGCAAAACCACAGCACTGACGGAACGCAGCGTGCGCGGACTATGTGGAAATTGGAAGTTATTGTCACCTTCTGAAAGTAACGAGAATTAGAATCATGTCCCGTCTAAATTCTCTGCAGTCGGCGTGAATAAGCGTTTGTGCTCGTCTAAATTCCTCTCGTGTTCCTGCAGAGAGACTGACCGAGACGTGAAGATTTTATGATTGTTTGTTTTCGTTATGTCCGAACTCTTCTGCCTGATTTCTCGCTCCGACAGCTTTAGTGGCATGACGCTTTAAAATCTGACTCTGCAGGTTTTTCTCGGGTATCTCCTGAGGCTAACGTAAGAACAACAAAAAAAGCGGTTTCTAAATCGGCGGCTTCATCTAAAGACTTAACCGTGCGCCCTCCAGAAGCAGACGTGATAGAAAGGACACTCGTGATACAACATTCCTGTCGAGTGGTTTGGTGCGTTTACAGACACGTGGACAGCAGAGCATTCACTCGTCAAAAACGTTTCGGACCACAAAGAGGAAACAGCGAAGAAATGTCTCTGTTTGTCTCTACGGCCCTCGAGGTCCAACCCCAAAACTGGAAGACTTTCTCAGAGGCAGTGCGGTGGATTGTGATTGGTTCGTTCCTTTCTTTCCCTCCAATAATCTGTCAGTCCATCCGTTTATCCATCTGTCCATTTTTAACCAATGACATACAAGAACAATAAATGAAAGAAAAACCCAGCTCCAATGACCCCGCCTCCTCCGAACTCTTTCTTTCATCACTTTTAACTGAAGTCAAAATGGCGGCAGAAGCAGCAGCGTGTTAAATAACGGAGCGTGCACCACAGTTCAGCTGGCGGCTGAAAATAATCTGTTTTTAAATCCTCAAGCACGAATGATGTTGAGAACAAAGTTTTCAGGTTTTTTGTATTTCCTGTGTCGGCTGATGGGAGGCGACCGAGTTTCCAAAAAGTCATCGCTGCATGGATTTAATCTCTGCTGCATTCAAACCATCGAATCGTCTGCTCATATTTAATCACTTCCTCTTTATCCTCGATGTAATTCATTTTTTAGAACTTAATCTGCACGTCAGCTGTGTCCCGCTTCAGGGTCTGCGTCAGTAGAATCCAAGTTTGCGTCGGCAGCTGTTCTCGTCCTTATCTTTTAGTTTCTACGCTCCTGTTGCCTAGCAACCATGGCAGCAGCACCTGAACTAGCATAACTAACATCGCATAACTTAACCTGTGATCCTAAAGATAATTTGAAGTTTCAAGGTCCTCAATCGTCATTTAACATTTCTAACGTTAGCTTACTTACATTTAAAAGACTATTAATCGCCCGCTTAAGAGTCTGCCAGTTTTTTTAATTGGCGTGTAATGTATAGTAGGATATGTCGAGCCATGTAGCATGCGCCGGATGGATCCTTCCTGGCCTCAGGAATGAGTTTTAAGGAGCCTTTGAAATGGGACATCCTTTAACGCAACGCTACCATACAATCGGTCTTAAAAAGCGCCATTTGAAGTATTGCAGCTCCTGAAATGGGACATAGCTTCTGTTTCTGCACACAAATGCAAATTTTGATCGCAAAAACCTTTAATGTTACCAGACTTCAAAGATATGTGACAACGCAGGAATTCTGAATTTGATGCAAAGTAAAACATTACTGCACAAACAAAGTTCCAAACCTCCGTTTCTGGCACCACGTCAGCTGTACAAAATGTAAAAACACAAGATCTCATTAATAAAATACGAAGGCAGTGATAGAACTTTTAGAGGAGGGATTAATGTCTCTTATTTTGAAGGAAGGTGGAGGTGGACTAGTTGACTTTTTGTAAACAGGAAATGGTCAAGATGTTTTTGGGAAACTCGTTCGGTAACGTCTGAGGCGAGTAACGGGTCCGAGTGAGAGGAGAGGGGGAAGAAGAGAAGGTCGGAGAGGGCAGTGAAGCAACTCCGTCTGAACGTCTCAACTCTACACTCAGGAAAATCATTTATGAAGAGTGTGTTATCGTTAATTATTTAAAAGGATTATGCGTTTATAACTAGCAGGAGGAATGAAGGAAGAACATCAAACTGATGAAGGGTTTTTAGAAATAATAAATTCTCCATTGTATGAAAACAGTTTTTTATTTTCCGGGCGTGTCGATGGAGACGTTCAGACGTGGTCAGAGGCTAACAGCTGTCAGGGCAGTGGTTTTCGTCTAAACGAAGCAGGGCAGTGTTAGAAGTGTTACGGAATCCTCTCATCAGCCGACACCTGAACACAACATGGCGAGAGCAGGAGGTGAGACCAGGAGAGGACGGGGATTAGTGACTTCATTTTGGTTTCTGCTTTAAATGCAGCTAAATATTTCTTCTTCTCTTGAAGGGACCCAAGAGGGAACTCTAAAAATTTAAATTTGGGGGTGTTATATTTTTTACTGTTTTCTGTCGTGTCGTCATCGTCCTCTCTGGCTGCTGCTGAAAATGTGTTCAGACCAAAAGCAGGTTTTCTGTTCTTCTCACAGAATCGTTTTGGGTTGAGTTAAACTCCCTCCTCCTCCATGAACTGTGTCCCAGTTTGATCACCTGTTAGCTAGGATCAGTACCAGGTCCTAGTTTGTTGACCTGTTAGCTAGGATCAGTACCAGGGCCCTTTCTGAATTGTCACAGTTCAGTATGCAGTACGGACTATTCAGTATGGAGTTTCAGTAGACTGAACTTTCGTGGTCATTCAGTGGTCATTTTTTGGGTCCGCGCAGTATACTGAACATTTCAGTATGGATACTAACTTCTGGGTTTCATGCAGTATGGATCGGATGCGTGCTTTCAGGAAATTAATTGTGTTTTACCACCCACAATGCAGTGCGAAATTAAACGTAAATCGTCACGTCACGTCCGCCTCCAAATCAAAACAAACGAGCGTGGATTAATTTAATCAATTTTTAATCTAGAGTTAAAGTCCCGACTGAAATCACTACTTTAAATTAACAACAAAAAATATAACAAATGTTTGCATTATTATAAAACCTTTCCCCCTCTATTTAAATAATGATTTCACTATTTAAATAATGATTTCACTATTTAAATAATGATTTCACTATTTAAATGCGTCTTTACTGGTATATTTTATATTCTGTATATTACTGTCTTTCATTTGTTCTTTATGTACTGTATGTTATTTAGTTATTTAATCTTTTACTTGATTTACATTGTGATATTGTTTTTTGTTTACCTGACTGTATATGAGCATTACTCTTCTTGAATAAAGCTAAACAAAAAAAACAAAAAAAACCGGGTGAATGCGGCCGGTTCGGGAAACGTAAATGATGTCACTTCCATACTGAATGAATCAGAAGAAGTAGGAACAAATATCTGCCTACTGTGTGCATACTGAAAAGTAGGTACTAACAGTATGCAGCACGGATAGTACGTACTGCATACTGCCTACTGCCTACTGCCTACTGAAAGATTGAGTATGTACTTGGCAGTTCGGATACGGCCCAGGTCCCAGTTTGAAGACCTGTTAGCTAGGATCAGTACCAGGTCCCAGTTTGAAGACCTGTTAGCTAGGATCAGTACCAGGTCCCAGTTTGATGACCTGCTAGCTAGGATCAGTTTGATGACCTGTTCTCAGTTTGTATCACATTACTAATCTTTAATCCTTCCCCTCGTTTTCGAGTTCCCCCTTGAATCTCGAAACAGAGTTACATTGGGCAGGGGTGAGATCTCCCTCTACGCATTGGGACGAGAACTTGTAGGCAGCATTTACGTAAACAAACATAAACATGTTACTGGAAAGGCATTCTGGGAAATTTCTCCCAACACTCGGTTTGGTATCTCTGCTTCAAGGACACCCTAACACTTCCCCCTTCGCGTCCATTCCAACAAGAAACGAGACAGCCTACCCCTAGACGGGAACGGGCAAAACCTAGGGGTAATGCTAAGTGGTTAGGGGCAAGCGGTTTATCGGGACTGAGCCAGTTTCTTGCTTGAGTTGGATTTATTTAACACAATTTTCGGTCTATTTACAATTTTTCGAGAACTTTTTACGTTTCTACGGCAAGAAATTGCCGTTGCTTCTGGTCTGAACACCTTAGGCAGCAGAACACCTCATGCACATTTTCCAGGATTTTCAACAAATTAGACCTTCTGGAGTGTTTTTACTAAACCACAGAAACAGGAAATACAAAACTTTGTTTTTTCTTAGCTGTGGGAGAACTGAAACGGCTGCAATAGAATTGAATTAGGTGTAAAAATTTGTTTTTAACTTGAAGGCCAGAAATCAACTGCTAAAAAAAAACCTGAGATTAAAAAAATTTAAGAGTTGATTCATGTGGCGTTTTTGAAGAGAAACTCGTATTAGTTAGTGTGAATCATTAATTTTAGTCACTAATAATCCGCCGTTACGCTGACGACAAGGCGCTGTTACAACCGTCTCTCTGTACGCTCAGATTGAGGAACAAGTTCAGTCCTGCAACACAGAAACAATCAGCTCTTATCAAAAGAACCAATCACAAAGCTGGAGACACTGATGTAGTATCGACTGAAGGATTAATGTTTAAAATCAGCCCACCCATTTTTTTTATAAGTGCACCAATCAGAGCTCAGCGTGGCCGACTGCATCACAACAAGAGGACGAGTCTGCTGAGGTGAAAAGAAAACATACAATCGTGTTCAAAGTGAGAGGACAGTGAGGCTCTAAAACATGCTGAGTCATTTAGCAACACGTTAGCATCACATCAGATCAGATCACCCAGCGGATCATAGCGAGCTGTGAACGCGCCCCGACAAGAGCGGTAAGAGAGTCGAGCCGCCCGTCCGGTTCAGTCCTGTTCAGACCGGATCAGAGTTACACAACACAGCTGTTAGTGTCTCCATAAATCATTTAAAACCCCCAAACGGCTGCGGGGGCGTCTTTTGGAACACACATCATGCAATATTTCTGCCTGCTACTCCTCCACTCTGTGAAACTATTTCCTCCATCAGACCCTGAACGCAACACGAGGACAGAACCGGGAGGACGATTTTCTGCATATCGTTGGACTTCACATTCCTGCTCGTCACCACGTTTAGCGCGAGATCCTTCCTTACAAACAGCTCATCTAGAAACTCATCCTGCAGAGAGATCTTCAGAAAACAGATTCACAAGTTTTCTGACCAAATTCACCTGTTCCATTCTCCTCGATTTGTTGCCCTGCGTTTTGTCTCTCAGGCTGCTCAAAACCTTCTGTCAGGAAGTGTTCGAAGTTTAAGAGTTTGCTGATGGGATCATTAGTTTTGTTTTGGTCGTTCCGATATTTAAACCTTCCAGATATTTCTCAGAAAACTGAATGCTGCCTCGCCTGGGTTCATGACGCCGTCTGAAGGAGCACGCAGGTCAAATTTCGTGAGGTCTGTCTGCACGGAAAGACGAACAAACAACCATAAAAATGAACTATTTGTTAAACATGACAGGACCGGGAGGAGGCCATCTTTGTTGAGAAAAGGCAATAGGAAACACATTGGCGTCTTTTGGCATCAACTTTGAATTTAACTGATTCAACTTTGATATTTAGAAAACTTTAGAGCAAAGCCTGAAGACAAAAGTCAGGGCTGAACGAGGTACATGTATGTCTTTAAGTTAAGTTCTATCTTAAATTAGTTTAACTTTAATAATCCTGTATTTTGATTCTGTCTCCTCCACGTTCTCGCTCTCTGAAGGTTGTTTTGGTAGGAATCAATTGAAAGCAGTTTCTGTCTAGATGGAAGGAAATCAACGTAATTGTGACTGAGGATTTAAAAAAGCAGGAAAGTGAAATTCATGTGATCTGTAGAAACACCAGCATGCTTCATCTAATCTGCACCCAGAAGCTCTGAGGACCCGCCAGACTCTTCAAATCACAAACAGGAACCAGTCCGGTCCAAACAGAACACATAGTCCTTTTCCCCTTCTGAAGCTTTTTATCGGCAGTGTCTGCAACCAAACCCGACGTCTCCCCCCGAGCAGAAAAAGAATGTGAGAAACAAACAAGACGTGGCAGCCGAAGGAGAGTGTAAGATCTCTTCTCTCTGATTGGACAGAACAACACGGAGAGGAAGTAGAAGAAGAAGAAGAAGAAGCGCGGTGTGAAGAAAGTGCGAGAGTTTTTGCATTCATTAGGAAATGAAAGAGGTGAAGTTTCTACATGGCTTAAAGCTTCAGAGTTCTCAGCGCTCGCTCAACTCGGGAAAACATTTAGTCATCATCGTGACTGCGATGATGATGATGATGATGATTACAAAGAAGCGATGAAGAGTAGGTGTGCTAGCCTCCGGGCGCCGAAACCAGCAGGGCTTTTTGCATAAACTGTAAATCATCATCATCAACGTCCTGATCATTTTCAAACAAGCCCCTCCCCCTCGCCGCCCTCCCCCGTTAGATTTAAAACATTTCAACATGAGCAAGAAGATTTTTTTTAGCTTCTTTTTTTTTTGTTTCGTTGTTGTTGTCGCCGTCGTTGTTGTCTTCGTGGCGGTTGTTGTCGTCGTCGGTGTGGTTGTAGTTGAACAGAGGGAGTGTTAAAATGGGAGTTCTCCTCCTTCTCCTGGCCTGTGGGGGGCGCTGCAGGCTATGATCCGTCCTGCTCTGTGCAGTCCTCCTGCTGCTCCTGCAGGGCCTCCCGGCTCTGCGCTCGCTCCCCGCCGTTCAGCGTCGGGCTCCGCGAGGACTTCAGCAGCTTCTCCTCGAGCTCGTGCAGCGACGGCTCCTTATACATGCAGACTGTGGGGGAGGGGGGGGGGGGGGGAGGGAGGAGAAAATAAATATGTTATTAAATCTTTTGGATGTAATGTTGTCAGAGCAGCAAAATAAAAAGTTATCAGATAAAATCTATAAGTCAGGAAAAAGGATCACGTAAGTGGATACGATTAGGTAACCGATCCAGGTTTTTATCCAAACAAACCCGCCCCTCACCTTTGAGCTTGAGTCATGAGCGAGGGACGTCCAGGAGCCCCGTGTCGGACAATCTAAGGGGCCTTGATAAACTGGAGGGGCTAACGAGGTAGGCTATGCACGGGGAGGCCGAACCACTCAGGGCTTTAAAAACACCAGAGAAAAGTCACCAGATAATGATCCAGTGGTGGTAAAGTAAGTTACGCACATAGAGTGAGGTATCGTCTGCATACAAGGAGATATTATTTCTAATTTCTTGATCTTCAAATCAAAAAGCAGCACAAATCTTCCAGAAACAACAAACATGATTATTTTGTTGCTAGAGATAATAAAAGAAACAGCTGAGTTAGAAAACACGATCAGAACAGCCACAAATGTTAACTTAAAGTTTGACGGTTTGATGAACATTTACACTAAAAAAATATCAATTTAGCCATTTAAACATGAACTCCATTATGTTTGTGATACCTGTTAACACACTTGTGGCAAGGGATGTCCAGGAGCCTCGTGTCGGACGATCTAAGGGGCCTAGATAAAGTGGAGGGGCTAAGGAGGTAGGCTATGCACGGGGGGGCCTAGCCACTTGGCTTTAAAAACAAACAGAACCTTAAAATTGATTCAGAATTGTATTTGAAGCCAGTGGGATTGTGACATCTTAGATTAAAAAAAAATCAGCAGAGGGCTGATTCACACTGGATAAAAAAAACATGTAAAAGCAAAACAACATGTTTCTAAAATCGTCGATCGGTTTGTTTTCTTTCAGTCAATATTTCATCAAAACATTAAATATTTAATTTAAAGCAGATGTGAGGATCTTCCAGTTTGTGTGGATTTTGGTGCCCCCTGTGGACAAAGTATGAAGAGTCTCCTTTAAAGCTCTGGTAATCCAGGTTTGGTAATCCTTGAAAGTTTATACCTTGAAACCTTGATACCCAGATTGTCTTTAAATTAGGATGACAGTGAGCTGGATTATCTGATCCTTGGAGTTTGAGCAGTTAATCGCGATTAATCGTAAGTTTAAAGTTTAAGTTACTGATGTAACTGTGGCTCTCTGAAGTCTGGAGAGTCCGGGTAAAATACAGACTAAAACAGAAAATAGGGGCCGCTGGTAGACTCGGGGTTAGTGTGTGCGGCCCAGGAACAGAGGTTATAGTCCTCTAAGAGAGCACTCCGGGTTCAAGTCCGACTATCCACAGTCAAGGTCGATGTAAAGAAGTTACACAAGAAGAGGAAGAGGAGGTTGAAGAAGGACAGAGGTTGTGGGGGGGTTGCGAGGAAGGTGATAGTCGTCAGGTATTTTAAAATAAAGGGGTGGGGGGGTGGGTAGAGCTGCTGAAAGCAGAGAGGGAGCTTCATGTTTCCTGTTAAACCTCTCTCTGTGATATTAGAGCTTCACCGTGTCCTGCAGGACGACCTGCTTCACCTCCGGTCTCTTCTCCTTCACCTCATGGAGCCTGCACCATCCCCGGGCTCACAGACCCATGCGTCCCGCACCAGCTCGGGCTCACAGAGCCCCGCGTCCCGCACCAGCCCCGGGCTCACAGAGCCCCGCGTCCCGCACCGGCCCCGGGCTCACAGAGCCCCGCGTCCCGCACCAGCCCCGGGCTCACAGAGCCCCGCGTCCCGCACCAGCCCCGGGCTTGTTCAGGATGATTGATAAATGTTACTCTTCTCACAATCAACACATTTATTTGGAATAATCCAATGAGTGTGTGTGTGTGTCGCACCTTCGATGGGTCTGGGGACGAAGTGTGAGCAGGGTTTGGTCTTCTTCACGCGGTTCCCCTTCATGACGACTCCATCTTTGTTGAGGCCAAGGAACCAGGCCCGGCCCGACTCGTGCTGCCGGTACAGCGTGGACGAGTAGATGACGTAGTAGTTCTCGAACACCGACTCCTTGAACTTACACTCTGCTGTGAACACATCCTGACACACAAACACACAAACACACAGAGCGTCTTTACTCATACACTAAAGGTTTTCAAATTGTTATTCTGGTATTTAAGAACCTGCAGCTCTGATTTCTCTACAGACACAGACCGTTTTTTTAATAAGAAACTGGTTTTGTGTGGACAGAAACATCCATTACATTGCTCTACTGAAGACTGAAGTGTTGGATCTGAAATACTTTAAGGGCTTTATATGCGACTTGATGTTGCCCCTGAGCACCAGCATGAAACCAAAACAACTCGTGGTGCATTGTTGTGTTAGCATGCTAATGCTAGCGCTCTTTAGTTAGCTCGTATCTTCACACTGCATGTAAATTCACCTGAAATGAGTGTGATCCAGAAACACAGTTAAGCAGTGAGTACAGTATGTTATTCTTCTTTTCTCTAGTCCCTCAATTAAACAACTTTTATACACGAGGGGATGAGCAGGCTGGCCGTCCGGGCGATGTAAACAAACTGAAGATAGGACTCCGAAAACTCTGAAAACATCACAGACAGTGGGACTCGGGTGTTACACCCATTGTAGACAGTCATGAGTCACAGAGTTATTTTTAGAGGATTTACTTGATTTATGTTACATTTAAGTGTGAAAAATCACATATAAAGCCTTTGAAGGACCATAATGTGTTGTATATTACTGTTCCAGCAACACCGTCCCTGATAGGTTGTATTGACTGGCTGTCAAGCTAGAGAGGAGGTGGGCCTTGTCCTTTAGATTAGCCGAGGTGGACAAAAGGACGACAGTAGGACGGTGTGGATGCCCATGGATTTTAGTGCGCATGGATTTATAATTTGTAGGCAGCGTTTCTGAAAGTTCATATGAATCAAAGATAAAACTTTGAGATGAGCAGGCTGATTGAGTGTGTGGTCAAAAGCTCTGTGTAAAAGCTTGTTGTTAAATACTGACTGTCCAGGCCAAAGGGGGGTCTGCTGGGAACTGTTAATGTAAATATAGAACATTTCAGCCGCCTCCAGGTATAACAGGTGTGTGTGTGTGTGTGTGTGTGTGTGAGTGCCCTCTGATAAAACAGGTGGTCAGGAAGAAGAGCCAATCAGAGCAGAACGAACCCAGATGATGCAGAAAACGATGCATCTTCAACAAAAACATTTAAACTGTTCTCCTGATTCTGCAAACATTACAGATAAATATGTTCAGATTTTATCATTTATTCCACACAAACACGTAGGAGGTGCACGCAGCGACAGTGAGAGGACGACACAAACGCACAAACCAATCACAGACAGGTGAAGAGAAGAGCGAGGAGGGAGAAAGAGAGACCTTCAGGGGAAGACCGGAGAACGAGAGGAGAGGAGAGGAGAGGAGAGGATGCATGATGAAAGCGGTTTGTCTCCTGCCAGCAGGCGGCCAGCGTCACATACCAGGACACGTGATGGTTCAGATGAACAGTGTTTAGACAGCGCGGCCTCTCAGCTCACACTCCACAACTTTACTATAAACCGAGTGTGTGAGGCTGCTCGGCTCTGTGAGAGGAAGAAAAACATGCTGTCCTCTTTTTATGTAACCGGCGCTCCTCTCCAGCTGCAACTTCTGACAGAACCTCACTAACCTCTCGAAAGATTGTCATGACTGTAGATTTTTCAAACTTTCATATGATTCTAGTAAATATCAAAAGATAGAGAGACCCGTTTTGATATCGCGGCACTAAAGGTAGAAGTCCTAGTCACCAGATAATGATCCAGTGGTGGCAAAATAAGTTACGCACATAGAGCGAGGTATCGTCTGCATATAAAGAGATATTATTTCTAATTTCTTGATCTTCAAATCAAAAAGCTGCACAAATCTCCCGGAAACAACAAACATGATGTATGTTGTTGCTAGAGATAATAAAAGAAACAGCTGAGTTAGAAAACACGATCAGAACAGCCACAAATGTTAACTTTGATTTTGAAGGTTTGAGGAACATTTACACTAAAAAAATATCAATTTAGCCATTTAAACATGAACTCCATTATGTTTGTGATACCTGTTAACACACTTCTACAAAGTGGTGTCACCATATAAATTAACATTTTAGACTTAAAGGAAGAATGTGCAACTTTTTGATCCAGTAGATGGTGCCCTTGAGCACCAGCATGAAACCAAAACAAACTGCTGTTTGGCCACACCTCCTCCATTCTGAAGCCTCCGCTCTCCTCCAGAGACAAACCTCCAACCCCCTCCACTCGCGTTCACATGAAGAAGTCATGGGCAAGCAGTGGACAAACTTTTCATTTGCTCGAGCTGTGATCACCTGTGTTCTGCATTGTTGTGTTAGCATGCTAATGTTTGTGCTCTTTAGTTAGCTCGCAGCTTCACATTGCATGTAAACTGACACAGAATGAGCGTGATCTAAAAACTCTTACTAACATCCAAATAATCAGTGAGTATGTTCTTCTTCTTTCTAGTCCTTGACTAAAACAGCTTTTATACACAAGGGGAGGAGCCCGTCCATGTAAACACGGCTCTGACAACAACACAGCCAGCGGGACTCGAGCTTCTCCCTCATTGTAGACAGTCATGACTCAGAGACACATTTACACAGGATAGGCTGGATCTCTGATATATATATTTGTGTAACATGTCGCACATTCTTCCTTTAACTTCCATTTATCTGATTTGACTACGTGGTCATAGAGAGGGTTACCATCCTGGAATAATGTCAGAGTAAGAGAGGGTTTCCTGTCCTTCCGGCCGTGACGCTCCGTGTTTTACAGAACCTCCACGACTTTCTGTTTGCACTTTGTCTTCTGTATCATCCTCTCCATTATCTCTACTCCTGCATCACTCCGTCTCCTTTTTTTATGCTGTGCACACAGCAACTGAAGAATTGCATTTTAAAGTTTTATGGAAGGAGTAGACGTGAATTATAGATAGTGGATGGACTCGCTGAGGCGGAGTCGCGATGCAACAACTGCAGCTGGACTCTGCATTGCAGACTCATCAGGCCTACGTCCTGCTACCTGCTGTCATTATTAAATATCACTGTTATCTTACAAAATGGTGTGACTAGGGTGTCGTTCTTTTATAGCCTAATGGTAACTTTTTTACTGTCATTGATTATGCTAAGATCATCTTCATGAACAAAACGTGTAAGTGTCATAAAAATTTTTTTTTTGCCAGAGCTTAAAAACACAAAATAAAACCTGTAGGCATTTGTTGCTGGAGCTGGTGCGGTGCTAACTTCCGGGTTGACCTTCATTAATGCGTCATCCCGGTGCCACTCTATTGGCTGATAATTTAGCTAACCCCCCCGCTCCTCTTAAGTTTCACCTTCTGCTCCAGATGTTGGCACACCTGACTCCAAACACATGATAGACACAAGTCTTTATCCGCTGCATCATCCAGTCAGAAAGAAATCACATTATTCATCTTTGATTTTAAGGATCATCAAGGACGTTTTTCCAGAAGGTTAAAAATAAGTCTATTATTTCGAGTTCATTACATAAGAATCGTCACAGTCTATTTAAGCACTCAGCGATGGGGTCGAATATTTATAAGTGAAACGTTTAAAGGATCACATAAACTGATGATGTGTGAGACGAGCAGAGAGAAGGCTGGAGACAGAGAGCTTCTCTTACCGATGTGTAGAGGAATCCCTCTGCGTTCATGGCCATGTACAGTCCAGCCTTCACTCCCTGCATGGCCACCACCCTCAAACCTACAGGGATCAGGTTAAACAGAGCTGGAGGGCGAGAGAGACAGGGAGAGAGAGGGAGAGCGAGAGAGAGAGGGTTACTGCTCAAACACATCTAATAATAATAATCAAAACAACCCTTCTAAAAGTATCACATCTCTCCTTCAAAGTGTCAGATCATGAGGTAAACGTTTGTTGGAGTAATCCCAGGATGAGTCTGCAGAGGGCGCTAAATGGATTGTTCTGCTAATCACGCCATAGTTCCCCGATATGAAACCAAGTATTTCACCAGACGGCTTCAAGCCTCTACGTAAGCTGCTGGAACCTCTTACATAGACTCTCTTCTCCCAGCACTCCCAGAGAGCAGCCCTCCCCTGGCAGACCTGCAGCGTTCTGCCCTCCTGAAGGCTTCCAGAGAGCTGGCCAATCAGGAGAAAGAAGGCACATGGGGAGGAATGTGTATGAATGGATGAGTTAATACTAATGGACTCTTTACTCAGCAGCTTTTACCATCAGTGTGTGAATGTGTAGGTGTGACCTGCAGAGTAAAAGAGCTTTGAGGAGTCAGAAGACGAGAAAAGAAATAAACAAGTCCATTTACCGCTTAAAACTCGTCAGCATCGGTCGCCGTTTGAATCTGGATGTGACGCTGAGCTACCAGCTGATGAAGTGAGAGAGAACGACTGAATAAAAGACTGATATAAAGGAGCGGGTGGGGGTTGTGGGGGTAGAGGGACGGAGTGATGGGAGGTGATTTAATCCTCGGGGACACTGAGCTGCAGTGTGGGTGAGGATGAGGAGGAGGAGGTGGAGGAGGAAGAGGCCTGTGGCGATGGCTGTTGTTAATCCTCCTTTATTTAACTCAGAGACTGAGATGATCTGAGAGAGAGAGAGAGAGAGAGGGGGGAATCCAAAACATCTCCTCCTCCTCCTCTTGTCCTCCTTTTTCTTCTGTCTTTAAACGCAGCAGCAGCAGAATCTGTAATCCTGAGCTCATCCGGCCTGTAGTTGTGTGGTTATTAGATGTGTACCATTCGTCCAAAAACATTGATTTATAGACTCAATGATCAACAAAGCAAAGGGACAAACACCCGTCCATATTCTCATCTTCTACATATGACATTATTCTCATACAGGAGCACCTTCAAGCCCCAGGCAGATCATTGCGGTGGTTGTATTTATATTAATCTTTATCATTTTGCATCGGGACTGGAGTGAAAAACCCCTCCGGTGTCCGCCTCTAGTTCAAAGTGAGGACGTTTTAAATCAGTCAGGATCTTTTAAAATGTTGTCTCACACTTAGAGTAACAACCGGAGCCTGTCAGGGACAAAAACAAACACTCTGAGTGGACACACTTTGATGTCAGCCCGTTTGACGGCTGTGGGCTGAGATGTAAAAACGCTGGAGCTGACTTCATGTTTCTCCGAGGCTTACACCTGCTTTCATGCTTCACACAGGTGTAAGCTTCATGTTCAGCGTTCTCTTATGAGTCATTTCACTCCGAGCTGTGAACTGTATGCTGTCAGGTTAGAGGAGACAAAAATTCAACCTCAGATCCAGCTGAACACGTTCTTATAAGCTTCATGAATATTTACGACGTTCATCAAGGATGGGATTCCGCTTCACGTTTTACAACAGACGTTTGTACCTGCAGAGTGTGTCGGTGAGTTCAACTCCTCCAATATTATCAAAATGACTTCTTAGCTGTAGTAATGAACGTTTGCGTAGTGGTGTTGATTTTTATTTACTGACCGACGATCGTGTTATCTCAATGCTAGCTCGATGGTAGCTCATGGAACGTAGCTTGGACCGGAAGTAGATTGTGTTAGCCATATTTTGTTAGGTAGCTAACAGCATGCTAACGGTCGGGTTAGCATGCATTATATATATGTTTTATGTAGTAGTTGGTTTCGGACACAGCCAATGTCAGGTGCACGGCAGGAAGGAAATGTGGTGCCCCGTGCGAGGCCGCACCTCTGGTGGATGCACATTTTAATGTCTACCCCAAGTAAAGGATTCGTGAAAGTGTATGGTTACTAAGTGACGTTTTTATTGTTAAAAACGTGTGTGTCTCTTCTCACACACGTAAAGGAAGTGTGAAGGAGGCTCGCTGTGCACACTCACTGTTGTCACTGTTCTCGTCTTTGTTGCCGTTGATGGTTCCATCGGTCTGCATCTGCAGGTAGAACCCCTGCTCACTGAAGAGGCGGGTCACGATGCCCTTGAGCTGCGGCTCTGAAACACAAACACACACACATAGGTTTGAGATTAACACACACAGTTACTCATGTACAGGAGCATCATCGTCGTGTGTGTGTCCTCTTTCAACTCGTTCATTATTCAGCTGCAGCAGTTTGACTTCACGTGCTGCTCTCAGCTCGCCATCACACACCTCACGCTGTCATGCATACTGTAGCGCACACACACACACACACACTCCTGTCTGTGTGGTTGTGTGTGTGTCTTCCCTCTCCTTATCATCACTTTTTGAACACGCCACCTCTTCCTTTTATCGGATGCAGTTTTATATAAAGTCCTCTCGTGTTAGTTCATCTTTCAGAGTGATTTCAGGAGGATTTATTTTCATTGTCAGATCAAAGTCTCACACGTACGGAGGAAGGTTTGACTCCCGCAGCATCACATTCCTCCCCCCCTCCCTCCACAGACACACCAACAAACACAGTGAGAGCACGGAGCAGCTGACGGCTGAAGCGTCCTCTCCGAGTCAGCCGAAGGTGTGAACGCTGAAGAGATGACAATGTGGGCCAGAAGGACTCAACAGACCCAAAATACAGAGGAGCTAATGTGGAGCAGGCTGCTGTGCTACTTAACATCCACACAGACAGAAACAGGCGCACAGAAGTTTCCAGAATCACTCGACAACAAAGACTTTCATGAACAGTTCTCTGTACTGTAGAGACATTTGTAAAAAAGTGTACAAGTCAACACAAGTTATAACCTTATACATCCAAACAATCATGGACGCATCTTGTCAGCCGGAGTCTGGCTGCAAAGTAAAACAACTTGTAGCTACACTGCAAGCTAACGCACGCTAGCTCAAGCTAACCACCTGTGTTTGTCACCTTCCTGTCCAACAGGAAGCAGACCAACTCCACGCCCACGGGTAAAAGACAACACAATGTTCACCCTCATTTTAGAACGAGCTTTATCCACTTGGTGTTTCTCCTCACTCTGATTATATTTTCTCTTCTTTGCTGCTTCGTCCACGTCTGTCATATTCACCGGTTTGAATGGCGTCCAATCACTGAATTGTATCCACTCCTAAACTCACCTGCTGCGCCGTCATTGGCTGGAGGAAACACACCAGCTCCGCCCAGAAACGTCCCGAGTCAACCAGAACAAAGCAGAACAGTAAAATCCAGTCAGAGGACAGAGTCTCTCAGACACAGTCACCACCACACGTATTTTATTTTGAAGGGACAATGGAGCAGCTTCACTTTAGGAGAAGTCTGTATTTTATTTTGAAGGAAGAAGCTGCTGACTCCATCTTTAGGGGTACAACAGTCCTCGTTAAGAAGGAGTGCAGCTAACATTTACTCAGAGACGGATCAGAAACATTCACCTGGTTTGTTTTTGATGTTTAATTTCCGGGGAAAAGTAACCATCAGCGTGTTTTAGGTTCATCAGTTCTTCCTCTCACGGTGACAAACCGATGTCTTATAAAGTTATATTTATCAGAGTGTCAGGAGGTGTGAGGAGTGAGCTGCGAGTCTGAAAACACATCTCGCCTCATCACATGCCGCCGAACGAAGACGGAGGTGATGACAACGTAGGGCCTCGTGTTTCATCCAGAACTCATGATGAGCAGGAGGCGTGAGCTCGGGATCGAATAATAAAGATATTGTCATGACTCAAGCTTCACTACAAACCTGATATCAATTCTCATCCTCTCAGATGCTTATGGTTCTTCACATGACGCCCTACATTAGAAGGCTGGATGTCTTTCTGTGGATTTTGTGTTTTTATCTTCATTTCCGAATCAAAGGATTCAGAGGAAGATCTCCAGATAAGCACACTCTCCTGCACCGAGTATGCAGCAAACAGCGTCACTGATGTAAGACATCAAAGAGACAAAGTGCTGAGGTTGAAGTGACTCAGCAGCTAGCGGAGACGTCTGTACAAACTCTCACAAACTCTGAGAGAAGTTAAAGAAGTCTGTGGATGTAAACTGTGAGGAGCTGATCGGGCACAAGCTCCGTGTAATACTTCCTTTAACAAGCTGTTTGTTGTGCTGCCAAGAAAACATGAAGCGCTTTGCGGCAGTGGGGAGGCAGCTAACCAAAGACGCAGCTCATAAATGTGTAAAAGCAGAGAGCCCATCCGGCCGGTCCATCTCGCCGCGTCTCCTCCTGATCTCTCCGAGGAGTCCAAACGTCTCCTCAGGAGGAGCTCAGGTCCACTTTGACTTCTCATCCCGCGAGACGCTTTTCTCTTATTTTATCAGTGAGGAGTCTCCAGTGGGAAACGCTGCTCTGAGTTCATCACAGGAGAAGCCTGAAACTCTCTGCCTCTTTCTTTTTTTACCTGCATTAAATATTTAAGATCTCTGATGAAAATTATGTAATGTTTTAGACAACTGCTGGCTGCATTTCAGCCGATCATACTGAGGAAGCTGCACTCACAGCTCAGAGTGAACTACATACCGTGCATGTTAACCAGTTAGTACAGATCTGTAGAGCTGCAGGTTCATGTACTGAGCTGAAGTCTCGGACACATAAAAATGTTCCCCTCATGATGTTTCAGATATCAGGGAGGAATATTTGAATACAGACACGTTGCACAATGAAAGTCAGACACAGAATCAGGCATCGTTTTTCTGTCCAGCATCAAGTTCACTGCTCGATTCTAAAAGACTGATGAGTCCGTCACCTTCAGGGTTTGTCTTCTGATCTTACACTCAGTTATTGAGAGACGTGCTGCTCACACACAAGAGGCCCGATTACACACACACAGGACCGGTGGAGGTGTACTAGTGGAGAGAGCTACCAGACCAAAGTCTATGAGCCGCAACAGCGACCCTCCGGTTCCAAAACCAAGTCCCTACGCATCTCAGCTGTGTTTACCTGCTGCAGACGTCACAGTCTGTTTACCTGCTGCAGACATTACAGTCTGTTTACCTGCTGCAAACGTTACAGTCTGTTTACCTGCTGCAGACATTACAGTCTGTTTACCTGCAAACGTTGCAGTCTGTTTACCTGCTGCAAACGTTACAGTCTGTTTACCCGCTGCAGACATTACAGTCTGTTTACCCGCTGCAGACGTTACAGCCTGTTTACCTGCTGCAGACGTTACTGTCTGTTTACCTGCTGCAGACGCTACAGCCTGTTTACCTTCTGCAGAAGTTACAGCCTGTTTACCTGCTGCAGACGTTACAGTCTGTTTACCTGCTGCAGACGTTACAGTCTGTTTACCTGCAGACGTTACAGTCTGTTTACCCGCTGCAGACGTTACAATCTGTTAACCCGCTGCAGACATTACAGTCTGTTTACCCGCTGCAGATGTTACAGTCTGTTTACCTGCTGCAGGCGTTACAGTCTGTTTATCTGCAGACGTTACAGTCTGTTTACCTGCTGCAGACGTTACAGTCTGTTTACCTGCAGGAGTTACAGTCTGTTTACCTGCTGCAGACGTTACAATCTGTTTACGTGCTGCAGACGTTACAGTCTGTTTACCCGCTGCAGACGTTAGTCTGTTTACCCGCTGCAGGCGTTACAGTCTGTTTACCTGCAGACGTTACAGCCTGTTTACCCGCTGCAGATGTTGCAGACGTTACAGCCTGTTTACCCGCTGCAGACGTTACAGTCTGTTTACCCGCTGCAGACGTTACAGCCTGTTTACCCGCTGCAGGAGTTACAGTCTGTTTACCCGCTGCAGACGTTACAGTCTGTTTACCCGCTGCAGACGTTACAGTCTGTTTAACCTCTGCAGACGTTACAGTCTGTTTACCCGCTGCAGACGTTACAGTCTGTTTACCTGCAGACGTTACAGTCTGTTTACCCGCTGCAGACGTTACAGCCTGTTTACCCGCTGCAGACGTTACAGCCTGTTTACCCGCTGCAGACGTTACAGTCTGTTTACCCGCTGCAGACGTTACAGTCTGTTTACCCGCTGCAGGCGTTACAGTCTGTTTACCTGCAGACGTTACAGCCTGTTTACCTGCTGCAGATGTTGCAGACGTTACAGCCTGTTTACCCGCTGCAGACGTTACAGTCTGTTTACCCGCTGCAGACGTTACAGCCTGTTTACCCGCTGCAGGAGTTACAGTCTGTTTACCCGCTGCAGACGTTACAGTCTGTTTACCCGCTGCAGACGTTACAGCCTGTTTACCCGCTGCAGACGTTACAGTCTGTTTACCCGCTGCAGACGTTACAGCCTGTTTACCCGCTGCAGACGTTACAGTCTGTTTACCTGCTGCAGATGTTACAGTCTGTTTACCTGCAGACGTTACAGTCTGTTTAACCTGCTGCAGACGTTACAGTCTGTTTACCCGCTGCAGACGTTACAGTCTGTTTACCCGCTGCAGACGTTACAGCCTGTTTACCCGCTGCAGACGTTACAGCCTGTTTACCCGCTGCAGACGTTACAGTCTGTTTACCCGCTGCAGACGTTACAGCCTGTTTACCTGCTGCAGACGTTACAGCAGCATGACTCTGTGAACTCACCTGGTTTCCTTCGTACAGGTTTCTTCTTCCCGCTGCAGAAGCGGACTTTGCTGAAGACGCTGAAGATGTGTCTCTCACACAGCGAGCGCGGGTCTTTAGTCGGACTCGTGCGTCTCTTGTTGGTGGTGACCTTTTCACTGTTGGACTCTCGGGCCTGACGCTTCTGTCGGATCAGGGAGCTGGCGATGGCCGCCGCCATCTCCCTGAGAGGTGGGCGGAGCCACCAGGGTGAAAATATCTGCTCCTGCTGTGTCTCAGTCCTTTATTGGTCCAAATGAGGAGACATGTCTGAAGGATAGAATCCACAGTCTGGAAAGTCTTTTTGTTGTGAAGCTTATATTCGCTCCATGATTCAAAACTGACTCAAAACATTTTACATCCACCTTTAAAATCAGCAAGTTCCTGAAACTGACATGTCCGACTTTTCAAGAGACACCTGAAGAATCTGCTTCAAAATGTGAGAAAATGGCAGAAGACTCTTCATAGAAAACATTTTCTCCAGACGGTTTCAAACGAGTTCAGATGATGAGACGCAGCTGGGGACATTTTTTACGTCAATACAAAATGTATTTACGATTAAAGTTCCCATCCTGTAGTTCTCACTTACACCAGAGGGGGCAACAAAACTTCAGCCATGAAAAAGAACAACTTTGTGTGCTTGACCAGACGCTTTTTTTCAGCTTATAAATTCAGTAAAGATGACGAGATCATATCCAGAACTTTATATTTAGAACAATTTGTGCATTTGAACTTTTTGCTGTTGCCATGACGATCAAACGGTCGAGACAAGGTCCAAAGTTTAAGCCACTACAGTCATGAAGAAAAAAAAAAACAAACGTCCACTTCAGCAGTCCTTGTTCTTCTCAGAATGATGAAAAATCAAAACACGTTTCAGGATGTTGAAGTTAAAAATCTTCATCCTGTCCTAAAGACGATGGCGAGGAGCGAGGAATGTAGCGTGCTGCGTAAAGATCAGCTTCCATTTGCGATGCTCCACATGTCTGCAGGAGCTGCAGGGTTTCCTCCATGAACGCACAAACATGAGCGGAGAGCGTCAGAATCAAAGAGCGAGCGCTGCTGCAGCTTCTTCTTCTCAGCACTCAGGATGTTTGGTCTGCATCGACCATCTTCAACATCAGCAACATCAGCTCGTCGACAACTTTCAGACAAACGCAGCGAACACAAAACCCTGAAAGAGTCGAGAGAAAGCAAACGCTGACGACGAACCGAAGAAGTTGAAAATAATCCCAGAGAGAGAGAGAGAGAGAGAGAGAGAGAGCAGATTACACGGGGACTCTGTTCTGCTCTGTTTTACTCCGATGCTTCCTCCTCCTCCTCCTCACAGGCTGAGAGCCGCTGAATGTGACGAGAGAGAGAGAGCGCGCTGAGAGAGAAAAGAGAGCAGCCGTCAGCGGGCGAGCGAGCAGCAGTCAGACAGAGGAGAGAGAGTGATGGAGAGACGGCGACGGAGGTGAAGAAGAAGCTCCTAAAAATATTCTGCCTGATGTTTCATGTAGCTCCCACATCAGACCACTCTACCTCCACTTCAACACACTCACACACACACACACATAACACATACACACACACACTCACACACACACACACACACACACACACACACACACACACACACACATACACACACACACACACACACACACACACACACACACACACACACACAACACATACACACACACACTCACACACACACACACACACACACACACACACACACACACACACACACACACACACACTCATACACACACACACACACTCATACACACTGTACTACAGTGACACACACTAATGCACACACACTCATACACACACTCACACACACACACACTCATACACACACACACTCATACACACTGTACTACAGTGACACACACTCATACACACACACACACACACACACACACACACACACACATAGACACACACTGTACTAAAGTGACACACACTCATACACACACACACTGACACACTAATGCACACACATAGACACACACACTCATACACACTCATACACACTGTACTACAGTGACACACACTAATGCACACACACTCATACACACACTCACACACACACACACACACTCATACACACACACACTCATACACACACACACTCATACACACTGTACTACAGTGACACACACTAATGCACACACACTCATACACACACACACACACTCATACACACACTCACACACACACACACACTCATACACACACACACTCATACACACTGTACTACAGTGACACACACTCATAGACACACACACACTGACACACACTGTACTAAAGTGACACACACTCATACACACACACACTGACACACTAATGCACACACATAGACACACACACTCATACACACTGATACACACTGATGGTGTGCCACCGAGCAGACAGCTAGCAGCTCAAACCTGTCACTCAAAAAGGCCACGCCCCCTAATTCAAAACCCCCTTTAAACCTTAATATAATTTAAACAGTTTTCATGAAGAGAGAAATGAACTCTAGAGACCCAAACTGTTTTTGTACCAGGATGTAAACATGTTTATTTTAACATGGAGCTCTATGAGGACTGACTCACTGCAGGAGACAGACTCTAGTGGACACTGGAGGAACTGCAGGTTTTGACATTTCTGCATTGGCTTTATTTTTCAGCCCTGTAGGTTTCTGCTCGATTATGGCTGTTTTTCCGGGGGTTTTATTCTGAAAAGACATGTTGACAGGACGTAACAACTCAGAGAAGGGTGCACTGCTGCATCTGTATCTACAAAATCAAACAGTGAAACAGGGAAGACGCAAACTCAAAAGTCTGTCTTTCATGGTGCATTACTGCGTCAAATCTCAAAATAAACATTTTTAGATGCATGGATCTCGGTCAGATCTATTTGTGAAAACGTAAAACAAAGCAGATGATTTGTAGTTTTGAAATCAAGACATGATGTAATAGAAACCGGGTCCACGTAAAGATCATTTTAAAACACATTTTTTACACTTTCATCTCTCAGTCAGGACACTCTGCTACTCTCTCTGTTACATAAAGGCATTTGAATGCATCGCAGTAGAGGATCCTGGTGAACATGAGAAACCATCAGATCAGCTCTGAGCCTGCAGGTATCAACACTCTCTGACACTCTGCAGCGCGCGCTCATGATGCTGCTGATGTTTCACATCATGATTCACTCGCCGCCTCACATCTCTGAGCGAAGAAAGTGAAGAGAGCAGGGAGCTGCACGCAAAACTGCTCTCAGGTCTGCGGTCAGGCGGAGTGACAGCTCACCGTTTGCTAACACAGGGGACGTTTGTTTTGACTTTATTCACGCTGTCGAATGACACTAGAGAGTTCAAAAGGTTCCATCATTGATCTGCTGATTATCTTCAGATTCAGAGATTTAGATTAGCTCTACAGAATGATCCGGTTACTCACAGCGCAAAAAGTGAGGTCGCCAAGACTTTAGATACTCTTCGATTCTGTTTTAAAAACGTTAAAATATCTGTTATTTCAACTTTTAAAAAATACATCCGATTCATTACACCGTGTCCAAACAGAACACGGGCGTAAGATATCGCGTCGCACCGAGCACGCTCTATCACAGCTCGCTGTCCACACTGCATCCGTTAAATATTTACTTCTCTGCTCTGTGAGTTTCAGTTTGTAAACACAATAACATGTGGGGCTTTTATTTTGAAGGTGGACAAACTGAAGTGTGGTGCTTTGTCGAGCAATTTACTCGTATCACAACACTCAGAGGCTCGTCGATAAACGGCTCGCTGCGAGATGAATAACGTTTTTCTCCGGTGTTGACGCAGGTCAAAGGTCAACATTTACAGATGTAGATATTATTAATGCTCCGTTATCTCCACTTTGTACAACAAGCTAACGAGCTCTGTTAGTGAGGAGAGAGAGTGTCAGAGCTCCCACAGAGAGGAGAATAGAAAGTGGGCGTCGGGGTAAAAACGGCGTGCAGTTAGGACACTCCCCTAGGAAACAGCAGAATCAGGCTGACTTTGACGCTGACGCTCGCGTCGCGTGCCGTTAGGACAGGATGTCAGAGAGGTGTGCAGGAGAGGATTTATTACATCAAAGACTTCAGACAAACTCCTGCACACTGTCTCACACTTCAGTTTCTCTCCATCCGGACCGCTCAGAGTCCTAAAGAAGAACAAGAAGAAGAAGACTCCATGTTTGTTGTCAGTGACTCATCCTCTCTTCAGCTGATGATTGGATTATATAACGAGCTCTTCTCTGTTAATTAGACTCGACACTCGACTTCATCACATCGTCTTTTAACCCGCAAGTAGCAAACAGCTGAGAGGAGTTCTCACAGTCAGCTGTGCAGCTCAGATCCATGTCGCTTTACTTCACTTCTTAAGGCCCTGACACCCCGAGCAGACGGAATAGAACCAGCGACGCCGTTTGTCTCGGCCAAAAAGTTGCACTTGAACACACCGCAAAGACTTCAGCTGACGGCCAACCACCTCATACGCTCTGCAGTGAGAGGAAATAACTCTCCATGCCAGCAGGGGGCGGTAGTCTGTTATCGTCATTCCGAAATGAAGAAACCAGGAGAGGACGAGGAATAAAATAGGTACTCCTAATGGAGAATAACGTCTGATAAAAAGGTGAAAATGGCGCTGGCATTGTCACCAGTCACCCCTGATGTTTGATCTAAAGGCTTAATATTAGATGTTTTGATCCAGCAGATGTCGCCCTTGAGCACCAGCATGAAACCAAAACAACTTGCGCTGCATTGTTGTGTTAGCATGCTAATGCTAGCGATCTTTATTATGCTGGTATCTTCACACTGCATGTAAATTTACCTGAAATGAGCGTGATCTAGAAACACAGTTAAGCAGTGAGTACAGTATGTTATTCTTCTTTTCTCTAGTCCCTCAATTAAACTACTTTTATACACGAGGGGAGGAGTCAGCCGGCCGTCCTGGCGATGTAAACAAAGTGAAGATAGGACTCTGAAAACTCTGAAAACATCACAGACAGTGGGACTCGGGTGTTACACCCATTGTAGACAGTCATGACTCACAGAGTTATTTTCAGAGGATATACTTGATTTCTACATTTAAGTGTGAAAAATCACAGATAAAGACTTTAATGATGAAATGGTCCTAAATGTTTTTTTTTGTGATTCATGTGTGTTGAACATATTAAAAAAAAGTTCAGTGTATATGTGCTCTCAAGAAGCTGGTGTTTATTTGTTTTGTTAATCCAGAGCTGACATCTTAATGATGATTGGTTACAGGCTTGTGGCCACTTCCTATTTAAGATGTCCCGTCCATTTTGACAAACTTGTTGCCTGATGAAGGTCTAGAACCGAAACGTTGCTAATAAATGTTTGTTTGCACGTTAGACAGTCTGCACTTTTAAGTATCAAGCTGTAAAAACATGTATTTTTTTAAATGCATGTTTGGGTGAGTTTTGGGGAAGGATTCTGTGTCAGGAGTTGTAATAATGATAATCATAATGTGACTGCACACACATGCTGAGCGTCCTGAAGGTTTTATCGGATCACCGTCTCACGTTTTGATCCAAACCATCTTAAAGCGTGCGCCGAGCTCGACAACATTGTAATTAGAGTGAGTGTTTGAGTGTGACGTGTGAACACTTTGATGCTCTTAAAAAATTAATCCTCCACGTCCAATCGGTTGGTCTCCGGGCCTGAGGCGGACGTGACGAGTCCGGCAGCTTTTCAACGGGTCCCGCCTGACAGAAAAGCGAGCAGGATTACCTCTGAAACATCACCAACCAGCGCCTGTGTCTGTTTCCATGTCAGAGCGTGTGGCGTGTCAGTGAACGCACCGCCATGCTGAATGTAGGCCTTCTCTCCAAACAGAAAAACCAGGTCAGCGTCTTTAATTACTGTCGAGTATTTGCGTCCTCGTACCGGGACCGAGAGCAGAGACAGAGAGGAGGACGAGCATCTTCATCTTCAGTCCTCATTCTAAGACACACGCCCGTTTTGGACGCCCCTCTGTTTGTCAGATATGAGAGCAGTTATCAGGTCAACAGGTGTTGCAGCGATGGAAGCGGTCAAGAGAAGTGGTTCAGATAGAAGTGATTGTACCCGACCTAAAAAGCCTCTGCATGTTTCTAATAAGCTCCACGAGCAGAAACGTGCTCAAACTAGGATCAATATTGGAGATGCTTTTGAAAAATGGAGAGAGGTTAGAACACAGAAAGGTTTACAGACCCATGCAGAGCTGGATAAACACTGAAGCTTCAGAGTCCACCACATGGTGACCTGAGTGAACATCCACTCTAGAGAGGAGGGGGGGGGGGGAGAGACAGCGCTCTATGATGTTTAGAATTTAGACTGCAGTACCCATTTTAACCACTAGGGGTCAGAGTTAAAATAGAACAATATTACATCAGAAGTTTGATGATTATGAAACATTTTGAGCTGCTTCATATTTTTGTATCATGCGTTAACGTCTCTATCCATTTCTTCTCAGACTTTGACTCTGGTGTTGAGACGCAGAAAGTCGGACAGGTTTGATGTTCAGTTCTGGGAAAGAGCTCGGCGCTGTTGAAATAAACATGATGCCTTTGTTACATAATGAAGCTGACGTAACTTCAGCATCTAGCCCACCAAGTGACTCAATGTTGACTTTTTATTCTTTTGGGTCTCTCCCGTGTTTGTTTGACTCTGACCTCATCTTTTAGTGATAACAATAAAGATAAGAGTTGTTATGAGATGACTGGAGGAGGATAGTCTAAATGGACGATTTGGGAATATGACGGAATAAATACAACCAATCAGGAAGCAGGACCCTGTCACAGTAATATCTGAGCTACAGGTCAGAACTGCTCTTAACTTTACACTCTGTGTGGACGCCAGAGATCATTTCATCATTTCATGTTTCTGATTGGCTGTCTTATCTCTGTTTGTTTCAGAGAAGATGTTGAAGATGGAAGAAGCACCAAAAAGAAGTTCTCAAACTTCTATATTCTGAACAACTTCATTTAACACACACACACACACACACACACACACACACACACACACACACACACACACACACACACACACACACACACACACACACACACACACACACACACACACACACACACACACACACACACACTACCAGGGAGGACTGAAGGACAGGAAATCCACAATGGCAGCATCACAATCGATCACACAGCTCATTATCACCCAGCGTGAAAGTGTGTGTGTGTGTGTGTGTGTGTGTGTGTGTGTGTGTGTGTGTGTGTGTGTGGTTACAGTTCAGGTATGTTTCCAGATCAATAGACAAAGTGCTTCATCAGGGGGCAGCAGAAAGTCAGCAGGACGCGTCGACGACCATGAAACCATCACAACGCCGTCCTCGATATAAAGTGACTCTCAGAGTTCACAGAGGACCGCTCAGCGTCGATGTGAAGCGCTCAAACAGATTCTGAGACGAACAGTCGTTCAAACAATCCTCAAAACATCCAACGAGATGAACATCTTCATCATCAGACGTCGTTATATTTTTAAACCACGGCCCTAAATTTATCTTCGCTTCATGGTCTAAAAGAGTCGACTCAAAGCTGCTGTTATTGTCCCTGACAGGCTCTGGTTGTTATTCTAAGAGTGAAACAGAGAGAGAGCCTTTTAATAATAACTAAAATAATACATTTTATTTAAGACGTCTTTCAGAGCAGAGATAAAAAAAAACAACAAAGTCCATAAATGAAAAGACAGATTTAGAGTTCATGAAATCACTGAGGAGAGACAGGATGATCGAGCAGAACCTTTTTACGCGAGGGGTCGTGAGGGGGTTGGAGCTGATCTCAGCTGTCATTGGACGAGAGGCGGGGTTACACCCTGGACTGAGGGCGGATAGTTGGTGCTAAAAAATGACCAGTGTCTATTTTTATTTAATTGAGATATTTGAATGTAAACATTCTAATAAAATATTCACATGACCGTGACAAGAAAAGAGACTTCTTCACCTCGACACACACACACACACACACACACACACACACACACACACACACACACACACACACACACACACACACACACACACACACCGTGCAGCTGAGTATTAAGCTGCGGTGGCGGCGGCGTGGGCGGCAGCTTGATGTTGAATCAAACGAAGACGCTGGCTGCGTGTCCTCGGCCTCACACGCTGAACAAATCTGGATTATTTCAACGTCTTTTGTTACACGCCAAACACGCATCAACGACATGACTCATAACGCACACGCGTTGATAAGAAATAATCCCTCCAGCCGCGTCCTTAAAGGGACAGTAACACATTTTCCTCAGGAGCACAGATTCAGTGAACGCTCCTGTAGGTCGTATGAAGTTGTGGTTAAAAGACGACTTCTTTTATCTTCAATAATCCAAACTTTTAACGCTGACAGGAAGCTGTAACTGAGCATCAGCGCTCGACACTCTGCAGAGGGATGATGTTTGTTGTAATCCATACAGCGCCCTCTGCTGGTGACAGAGAACTGCAAGTGTAAAACAATGAAACTCAAATGAAATGATGTTTGACTGGTGAACATATCGAGTAATATCTGTGATGAATTAGCCGATATAACAGTCACTGGATGTGCTGATATCGGCCGATTACGGTCTGGCTGATTTATCGGTCGAGCTCCGACAGTGAAATAATTTTATCATCTTAGTCACTACATGTGACGTGTGATTGGTCCTTTAACTGGAGACACCTGGTGAAGGTAAAATGACTCATTCTGTCACCTGTGTTTAATATTCTGGAGTTTCTCGTTTTGTCGTTTAAACCTTCAGATTTAATGAATTCTGTCTGAATCTGATTTTATTTACCAACAGAGTCGATGTTTATATAATTATTATTATCATGATATTGGATTATTCTTTCACTGTCTCCCTTCAAACACATCCTCATGTGCAGCTTGATTTGAGTTCAGTTCAGTGATGGACCAATCAGCTGCAGCCTCTCATGACATCACACTAACAGAAGACTGGAACCACACCGCCACCTGCTGGACGAGAGGGAGAACTGCAGCTCAAACATCTCGGAGTCTGATGATCCCCTGCTGCATTTCATCCCAAACACACACACACACACACACACACACACACACACACACACACACACACACACACACACACACACACACACACACACACACACACACACACACACACACACACACACACACACACACACACACACACACACATGCAGATAAATGTTTGATGTTCTGCAGATGAAACATTCAGGATGAGTCTGATCATCATGCGCTCGCTCTGATCTGCATCCACACAGCAGCGACTGTCACATGAAGAGGTGCATCATGGGTAATGTAGGCAGAAAGATAAAAGTCATTACTGCATAAATTTAACCCTTTAAGAGTCCGACAGAGAGACACCGGAGTCTAAATGTGATGGACCTGATCTGTGTTAATGCGCTGAACTGATGATGATGTAATCCATCATGAAGACGATGAATCTGTGTCAGGAGGACGATGTAAGAGGGAAACACAGACTGGAGAAGGACGAGACACGACATCAACAACATGATGCTCGCATATAGAAGTCAGTTAGAAACGTGCAGATGGAAGTGAACAGAGTCTACAGGAGGAGGAATGAGCTGCTCTCACTGTGAAGCTGAAAGACTACAAGCAGAGAAACACTAATAGAAGTGGCCACCAGAGAGCGCCAGAGAGCCAGAGAGCACTGACTGCCTCCTCCGGACCAGAGAGGGAGGAATTATTTAAATGTTTCTGATGGACATGAATCATCGTTTAAATATAGTTTAATTAATTAATTTATTTTTTTAAACGTCACTTTCAGATTCTTTGTCTTTTCCACAAAGTGATAATTTCTCATTCTGCCCTCGTGTTGCTTTATTTTTTGATATCCTTTATTAATCCCTGAGGGAAATTTACTTTAATTCCTAGTTTTCTGTTCATATTCTTGACTTAGTTTTCAGTGTTTCCTGTTTTATTTTGAAGTACTTGCCCCTGTGTTTTATGTCCTGTGTTACTTCCTCCCTGCCTTCAGTTTCACCACTGTATCGTCACACCTGTGTCCTCATCAGTTCCTCACATGTCAACACCTGCCTTGTGTCCCTGAACCCCTCGTGTGGATTCCTGTGAACTTGAGTTTGGGACACTGACAGTTAGCTCCTTTTCCTTTGTTTAAATATTCAGACCTATGACATCATCTTTGTTTTCAATTTAATGACCTGTTAATTTTTGCTGTCATAAATAAAGGCGGCACGGTGGTGCAGTGGTCAGGTTCCTGGTTTAAATCCCAGTCTGACAGGAGCTTCTCCTGCATCAGCGTCTGAACTCGTGAGCAGAGATCTCCATGTTTTACACGTCACTCTGATGTAAGACCTGCGAGCCGCTGACAGAGAGGAGGAAACATACAGCTGCTGGGACAGAAATACTCCATCCTGTAAATATCACAGAGAGACTTCTTCTCCATCAAGGTCAGACTCAATCTAACTCTGCAGGAGTTTATTTCAGTCTGTTTCTCTCGCAGCTTAAGAAGCTATAAATGTTTTCCTCTGAGTGTGTTTCTTTCTGCTGACACAACAGAGAGAGAGAGAGAGAGAGAGAGAGAGAGAGAGAGAGCGAGAGAGCGAGAGAGGGCGACAAAGAACCTGCAGAGGTTTTCATGATTCAACCCTCAAAGCCAAAACATTGTGAACAATGTTCTTCAGAACCGAGGATTTAAATGAGTCACGGGTCAAAGAAAAGTTCTCCAGTAGATATCTTCATCCTACAGCAGGTAAACAGGCTGTAACGTCTGCAGAGGGTAAACAGGCTGTAACGTCTGCAGCAGGTAAACAGGCTGTAACGTCTGCAGCAGGTAAACAGACTGTAACGTCTGCAGAGGGTAAACAGATTGTAACGTCTGCAGGTAAACAGGCTGTAACATCTGCAGGTAAACAGGCTGTAACATCTGCAGAGGGTAAACAGACTGTAACGTCTGCAGGTAAACAGACTGTAACGTCTGCAGGTAAACAGGCTGTAACATCTGCAGGTAAACAGGCTGTAACATCTGCAGAGGGTAAACAGACTGTAACGTCTGCAGGTAAACAGACTGTAACGTCTGCAGGTAAACAGGCTGTAACATCTGCAGAGGGTAAACAGACTGTAACGTCTGCAGGTAAACAGGCTGTAACGTCTGCAGGTAAACAGGCTGTAACGTCTGCAGGTAAACAGGCTGTAACATCTGCAGAGGGTAAACAGGCTGTAACGTCTGCAGGTAAACAGACTGTAACGTCTGCAGAGGGTAAACAGGCTGTAACGTCTGCAGCAGGTAAACAGGCTGTAACGTCTGCAGCGGGTAAACAGACTGTAACGTCTGCAGAGGGTAAACAGGCTGTAACGTCTGCAGAGGGTAAACAGGCTGTAACGTCTGCAGAGGGTAAACAGGCTGTAACGTCTGCAGCAGGTAAACAGGCTGTAACGTCTGCAGCAGGTAAACAGACTGTAACGTCTGCAGAGGGTAAACAGATTGTAACGTCTGCAGGTAAACAGGCTGTAACATCTGCAGGTAAACAGGCTGTAACATCTGCAGAGGGTAAACAGACTGTAACGTCTGCAGGTAAACAGACTGTAACGTCTGCAGGTAAACAGGCTGTAACATCTGCAGGTAAACAGGCTGTAACATCTGCAGAGGGTAAACAGACTGTAACGTCTGCAGGTAAACAGACTGTAACGTCTGCAGGTAAACAGGCTGTAACATCTGCAGAGGGTAAACAGACTGTAACGTCTGCAGGTAAACAGGCTGTAACGTCTGCAGGTAAACAGGCTGTAACATCTGCAGAGGGTAAACAGGCTGTAACGTCTGCAGGTAAACAGACTGTAACGTCTGCAGAGGGTAAACAGGCTGTAACGTCTGCAGCAGGTAAACAGGCTGTAACGCCTGCAGCAGGTAAACAGGCTGTAACGTCTGCAGCAGGTAAACAGGCTGTAACGTCTGCAGCAGGTAAACAGACTGTAACATCTGCAGGTAAACAGGCTGTAACATCTGCAGGTAAACAGGCTGTAACATCTGCAGAGGGTAAACAGACTGTAACGTCTGCAGGTAAACAGACTGTAACGTCTGCAGGTAAACAGGCTGTAACATCTGCAGAGGGTAAACAGACTGTAACGTCTGCAGGTAAACAGGCTGTAACGTCTGCAGGTAAACAGGCTGTAACATCTGCAGAGGGTAAACAGACTGTAACGTCTGCAGGTAAACAGGCTGTAACATCTGCAGGTAAACAGGCTGTAACATCTGCAGAGGGTAAACAGACTGTAACGTCTGCAGGTAAACAGACTGTAACATCTGCAGAGGGTAAACAGACTGCAACGTCTGCAGGTAAAGAGGCTGTAACATCTGCAGGTAAACAGGCTGTAACGTCTGCAGAGGGTAAACAGACTGTAACGTCTGCAGGTAAACAGGCTGTAACGTCTGCAGCGGGTAAACAGACTGTAACGTCTGCAGAGGTTAAACAGGCTGTAACGTCTGCAGCAGGTAAACAGGCTGTAACGTCTGCAGGTAAACAGACTGTAACGTCTGCAGCGGGTAAACAAGCTGTAACATCTGCAGCAGGTAAACAGACTGTAACGTCTGCAGCAGGTAAACAGGCTGTAACATCTGCAGCAGGTAAACAGACTGTAACGTCTGCAGCGGGTAAACAGGCTGTAACGTCTGCAGCGGGTAAACAGACTGTAATGTCTGCAGGTAAACAGGCTGTAACGTCTGCAGAGGTTAAACAGACTGTAACGTCTGCAGCGGGTAAACAGGCTGTAACGTCTGCAGCAGGTAAACAGACTGTAACGTCTGCAGCAGGTAAACAGACTGTAACGTCTGCAGGTAAACAGGCTGTAACGTCTGCAGCGGGTAAACAGACTGTAACGTCTGCAGCAGGTAAACAGACTGTAACGTCTGCAGCAGGTAAACAGACTGTAACGTCTGCAGGTAAACAGACTGTAACGTCTGCAGCGGGTAAACAGGCTGTAACGTCTGCAGCAGGTAAACAGGCTGTAACGTCTGCAGCGGGTAAACAGACTGTAACGTCTGCAGAGGGTAAACAGGCTGTAACGTCTGCAGAGGGTAAACAGGCTGTAACGTCTGCAGAGGGTAAACAGGCTGTAACGTCTGCAGCAGGTAAACAGGCTGTAACGTCTGCAGCAGGTAAACAGACTGTAACGTCTGCAGAGGGTAAACAGATTGTAACGTCTGCAGGTAAACAGGCTGTAACATCTGCAGGTAAACAGGCTGTAACATCTGCAGAGGGTAAACAGACTGTAACGTCTGCAGGTAAACAGACTGTAACGTCTGCAGGTAAACAGGCTGTAACATCTGCAGGTAAACAGGCTGTAACATCTGCAGAGGGTAAACAGACTGTAACGTCTGCAGGTAAACAGACTGTAACGTCTGCAGGTAAACAGGCTGTAACATCTGCAGAGGGTAAACAGACTGTAACGTCTGCAGGTAAACAGGCTGTAACGTCTGCAGGTAAACAGGCTGTAACATCTGCAGAGGGTAAACAGGCTGTAACGTCTGCAGGTAAACAGACTGTAACGTCTGCAGAGGGTAAACAGGCTGTAACGTCTGCAGCAGGTAAACAGGCTGTAACGCCTGCAGCAGGTAAACAGGCTGTAACGTCTGCAGCAGGTAAACAGGCTGTAACGTCTGCAGCAGGTAAACAGACTGTAACATCTGCAGGTAAACAGGCTGTAACATCTGCAGGTAAACAGGCTGTAACATCTGCAGAGGGTAAACAGACTGTAACGTCTGCAGGTAAACAGACTGTAACGTCTGCAGGTAAACAGGCTGTAACATCTGCAGAGGGTAAACAGACTGTAACGTCTGCAGGTAAACAGGCTGTAACGTCTGCAGGTAAACAGGCTGTAACATCTGCAGAGGGTAAACAGACTGTAACGTCTGCAGGTAAACAGGCTGTAACATCTGCAGGTAAACAGGCTGTAACATCTGCAGAGGGTAAACAGATTGTAACGTCTGCAGGTAAACAGACTGTAACATCTGCAGAGGGTAAACAGACTGCAACGTCTGCAGGTAAAGAGGCTGTAACATCTGCAGGTAAACAGGCTGTAACGTCTGCAGAGGGTAAACAGACTGTAACGTCTGCAGGTAAACAGGCTGTAACGTCTGCAGCGGGTAAACAGACTGTAACGTCTGCAGAGGTTAAACAGGCTGTAACGTCTGCAGCAGGTAAACAGGCTGTAACGTCTGCAGGTAAACAGACTGTAACGTCTGCAGGTAAACAGGCTGTAACATCTGCAGCAGGTAAACAGACTGTAACGTCTGCAGCAGGTAAACAGACTGTAACGTCTGCAGGTAAACAGACTGTAACGTCTGCAGCGGGTAAACAGGCTGTAACGTCTGCAGCGGGTAAACAGACTGTAATGTCTGCAGGTAAACAGGCTGTAACGTCTGCAGAGGTTAAACAGACTGTAACGTCTGCAGCGGGTAAACAGGCTGTAACGTCTGCAGCAGGTAAACAGACTGTAACGTCTGCAGCAGGTAAACAGACTGTAACGTCTGCAGGTAAACAGGCTGTAACGTCTGCAGCGGGTAAACAGACTGTAACGTCTGCAGCAGGTAAACAGACTGTAACGTCTGCAGCAGGTAAACAGACTGTAACGTCTGCAGGTAAACAGACTGTAACGTCTGCAGCGGGTAAACAGGCTGTAACGTCTGCAGCAGGTAAACAGACTGTAACGTCTGCAGGTAAACAGGCTGTAACGTCTGCAGCGGGTAAACAGACTGTAACGTCTGCAGGTAAACAGACTGTAACGTCTGCAGGTAAACAGGCTGTAACGTCTGCAGGTAAACAGGCTGTAACGTCTGCAGGTAAACAGACTGTAACGTCTGCAGAGGGTAAACAGACTGTAACGTCTGCAGCAGGTAAACAGGCTGTAACGTCTGCAGCAGGTAAACAGGCTGTAACGTCTGCAGGTAAACAGACTGTAACGTCTGCAGGTAAACAGGCTGTAACGTCTGCAGGTAAACAGACTGTAACGTCTGCAGCAGGTAAACAGACTGTAACGTCTGCAGGTAAACAGTCTGTAACGTCTGCAGGTAAACAGGCTGTAACGTCTGCAGGTAAACAGGCTGTAACGTCTGCAGCAGGTAAACAGACTGTAACGTCTGCAGGTAAACAGTCTGTAACGTCTGCAGGTAAACAGGCTGTAACGTCTGCAGGTAAACAGGCTGTAACGTCTGCAGGTAAACAGGCTGTAACGTCTGCAGGTAAACAGACTGTAACGTCTGCAGCAGGTAAACAGACTGTAACGTCTGCAGGTAAACAGTCTGTAACGTCTGCAGGTAAACAGACTGTAACGTCTGCAGAGGTTAAACAGACTGTAATGTCTGCAGGTAAACAGGCTGTAACGTCTGCAGCAGGTAAACAGACTGTAACGTCTGCAGGTAAACAGGCTGTAACGTCTGCAGGTAAACAGTCTGTAACGTCTGCAGGTAAACAGGCTGTAACGTCTGCAGGTAAACAGACTGTAACGTCAGAAACGTGCTCAAACTAGGATCAATATTGGAGATGCTTTTGAAAAATGGAGAGAGGTTAGAACACAGAAAGGTTTACAGACCCATGCAGAGCTGGATAAACACTGAAGCTTCAGAGTCCACCACATGGTGACCTGAGTGAGCACTGACTCTAGGGGGGGGGTGGAGACAGCTCTCTGCAATGTTTGGAATTTAGACAGCAGTACCCATTTTAAACAATAGGGGTCAGAGTTACATACTGCTCCTTTAATAATAATAGAAACAGTTAGAGAAACCTGAACTCTCCTTTTATTACTACTAAGAACTTTAAAAACAAACTTCAGTTCATCATTTCAGTAACTGTTTTAGTTCTCCTTCATCAGGGACTTTAAACATTTGAGTTTTTAATGTTGTTGTAAAGTACTGCCGCCCTCTAGTGGTCAAAGAGCAAAGCTCAGCAGTAGTTTGTGTTGTCAGGCAGAGTATTTGTATCAGACTGAAGATAATTCACGTTTATATATTTGTGGATGGCTGAAGGCCGTCAGTGTCGAGTTTTATAGAGCAGCGTGTGAATGTGTGAGTGTGTGTGTGTGTGTGTGTGTGTGTGTGTGTGTGTGTGTGTGTGTGTGTGTGTGTGTGTGTGTGTGTGTGTGTGTGTGTGTAAACAGATATGAGTGAGCTGGTGAAGGTGTGAGACACTGTGAGCTGATCACAGACGTTAACACAGATATTTATACACGAGGCTAACACGCGACACAACACGAGAGGAGGAGGAGGACGAAGAGGAGGACGAGGAGGAGGAAGAGGAGAGGAAGAGGAGGAGGAGGAAGAGGAGGAGGAGGAGGAGGAGGAGGAAGAGGAGGAAGAAGAGGAGGAGGAGGAAGAGGAGGAGGGA